>NW_023596136.1:1251593-1414758 GCF_011947565.3 Pollicipes pollicipes
ACTCTAGGGCGCTTCCTGTGTGTGATAGTTTCTGGTGCTCATTTCAACTTTATTGATAGCAGGAGCCGCATGGTACATTTTCCATGGACTTTTTAGAGGTCATAGTAGGTCATTGACCTAAAATGATCCCAGGTCAACATTTGGTTTTTAGGAACATATTGCCTAGCGTAATCTTTTTCGCTTATTCAAATGCAAAACTCAGTGCAGTCGTATGATTTTGGTCACCATGATCTCTAAAAGATCAAGAAAGGTAACTGACCTTAAATGAGCGTGTTGCCTTCTTAGAAACAGTTATATAGTCTAGGGACACTTTGGAGACCAGCCTGGAGTTTGACCCTTGTTTGATCTTACTTGACCCAAAGGTCATGATCTAGGAACTTTAAATTTGACCTTATTGAGTTCACGTACAGGTCAACATACCCTGCTAATTTGATGTATCTAGGTTTCTTAGTTCCCGAAATATCAGGAGGTCAAATTGACCCCCACTTGATCGAATGGTGTCCAGCCTGCCAACGGGCGCATGTTAAATGTCGAGTAAGACTTGTACTTAGGCCAATTTTAGTACTTCACGGGGTTCACAACGCCCGGCGCCATATTCGAAACAGTAAACTACATTGATTATTTTAACTTCTATGCGGTTAGTTTAAATGCATTCTTCATAACCAGGAAGGGCCCTTTTAGACTTTGGCAGAATATCGCAAATCTTAGTTTGTTCAGTGGGCACAGTTTTTGAGGATAATGTCACGCAATGCCTACTCATGGGCTTTCCACAATGTCATAGCATTTTTGTTAAAAAATGTATATGCCCCATGACGCTCCCGAGAGACGTTATTCTGTTTGTTATTTTCCTAAAGATATCCAATAATACTTCCTGGTACTGCCAAAGCTAGTATGTATGCATCCATTACTGATGAACATTTGAAGCAGCCAGTCTAGCTCCCTATGCAAACAACCGACCAAGGAGATCATAAACGCTGCATTTACTTTAGTGTACAACCAGCAATGTATATATATATATATATATATATATATATATATATATATATATTGATCAGGGGTTTTGCAAGGGTTTGTTTGTTTAAGGCGGGAGAGAGTTTGTTAATGGATATGCTTTCCCAAATTTGAAGGCGCCTTCTGTCATTGCACGTCTGAAGAATGTCGGTGTTGTCTGTCAGTTTCTGTCATGTCAATGTCCTGTCATGGTCATGTCGTATGTGCTCAAGAGGCGCCCCGTCACGTAAGTGCATTATCAGGCGCCGTGAGAGTGTCACCGTTACACCAATGTAGTGTATGGAACGAAGTTTGCAGCCTTCGATATCGTATTTGAATGCTGACTATATGCACTGTACATTACGCACAACAGAGGTTCCATTTTCGGCGCCATTGCGGGACAGTCTTGACCACGCGCTTGCTGACGGGATATACGCCGTAGTACGCAGGCATGCAGAGGTCTTCACCGATTTCTCCGATTTGGAGGCCAAACGACTGCTCCATCGCCTCAGGGCGAAGGCCATGTCTTCGGGGTGGGCAATCAGACCGTAGGATCTATTTGAAAGCCGCCAATGCCCGCGACTCCACCGCTGCGGGCGCCGGCCAGCCAGCGTCAATGCAGCAGCAGATGCAGCGCCAATGCAGCAGCAGATGCAGCGTCAATGCAGCAGCAGATGCAGCGCCAATCCCGGGACGGGGCGATTTCTCCCCAGGTGCTGCCATCGCCTGCGGGGAAGTGAGTCAAAGAAAAGCCTACCGCATTCAGACTTGAACCAAGAATCTCTCACCAAGATTTCAACCGTCAGCCAATGGTTGGAATGAATGAATATGCCCACTTCAACTTTGTCATTGGTGTGCGCGGCTATAATCCGTATGAATTTTGCTCTGGTGTTTTTTATGTAATTTATGGTTCGTGTATGTATGTTATGGGGTTGTTCTTCCAAAAAAAATTGTTTTTTTCATTCATGCACCAAACATATAGCACAATTTTAATCCGACTTCGCAGTCTCGCAGATTTCATTTTCGTTCATTGAGCACCATTTCATTTCAATTTCACTTCATTTCTTTTATTGAGATTTCATTGAGCATTACAATTGTATGCAATGTGCAGTACGAGAACGCGCTTTGGCTTGCAAGTCGTTTTCAATGCAAATGAGACCAGTGCAAACTGTGATGCCTCCAGGTGGCTGGTGTGAACTGTCGATTGCCTTACAGCAGTTTAGGTTCACCTGTCTCTTGACTCAGACGATTCCTGCTTTGGAGCAATGCTGTGGCTGGATGCTGAAGTAATTTGGTGGTGAAGCCATCGAGTGCCACGATCATTAAGCCTCCACCACAGGAGTGAAGTTTCACAAAACGGGTTTGTGCAATGAGATGAGAAAATGGCTAGACTTACGCCAAAGTGCCCTGAAAAACAGGTTTTCCATGGATTCGACTCACTTCTCTCTTAAAGTTGGAGGAGTGGGGCTGGACTGAATACGGAATAACTGAATAGAAAACACTTGAACAGAAAGCAACTGAAAAGCAAACAACTGAATATGAAGCCATTGAACAGAACACAGCTGAATATGAAATAAGCGAATATGAAACAAATGAATAGAAAGCCACATCGCGGCTCCGCCACGTTTGCCCGCTCTGCCTCGGCGGAAGATAATGTCGTCGAGCAACATCTTCAGCGTTGACGGTCGGAGCCAGCTTTCAGTTGTCGATGTAGGGCCGATGTAGCGGAAAGGGCCGTTGCTATGTGGCTGTAGATGCTGTTTTATGTGCGCAGCTTCGGGAGGCGGAGTATTAGACGATGTGCGCCACTGTTCGAGGCTGTCATGTAAGCCCCCGACCGCAGCGCCGCCAGGAGGTTGGAAACCAGCACTCGGGTCGAGTACGCGCGACACGGCTGGTGTTGTTTTGGTGGTGGCCGTTATCGGGCCATGACCGTTATTCGTTTAATCTCCAATTGCCGATCATCAGGCTTAAGAAACTGTTTCCTTGAAGATTCGTTAAATCTAATTTCATTTAATTTCGAGGCTGAGGTTAACATATGTCAAGGGTGTTTCCAAACGTAGATGTTTAGTAGATTCATCACGTGTTCGTGTGCTAATATGTTTTTATTGACTGATGATTCAATGGCACTACCTACCTTTGTTCGTTTCTATAGCCTTGGATGAGACGTCGAGGCGGAATAACGCAAATAATTGCATGCTGTAAAAGTTGAAATATTGCTATATGATGTTTGCCATTAAACAAAACTAGGTAGGAGTCAACAAGACATGAATTTTGTAATAAAAATCATGCAGCATGTAGCAAAAATACGAAATATCAACTGAGTACAGTACGAACGCGGAGGATTAAAATTGTGACCAGCTCAATAAGCTGTACTCACTTGACCTTACATTGCGGTTTTCATGGTCTTTACATGTTCTTGTCTTTGCGTATTTGAATTGGCACATGCTAGACATTTCGAACAGAGATCTTCACGCGTTTTTGAAAAGTGCAAATATTTGACTGGGGCGGGGGGCAGATTTGACTGGGGCGGGGCAGATTTGGATCTCTTCGGCTAATACCAACATACAACAGAGTCTCAAGCCACCGGCACCAATGAATATATAGTATAATGGTGCCAAAGCTCGTTCGCGGGTGCAGCGTGTCGAGAGAACTGAGTGCGGTGAAGCTGGCGGAGCGAGCATCCCGCAATGTCGAAATGTTAAAATGATGCCCTTCTTGATGACTTCGTACGAAACCAATGTCATGCCAGATATAACACATCCTCCACCCATGCGCACGTGCTAACAGAGTTCCGAAATTTGGCTTGTTTTCAGGCCGGGTTTTCATCGGATGGTACTGAAAAAGCTTATTCAGTAATATGGATGCATACAAAGACAGCTACGGCCTTCCTCGCGAGGAGGTGTCACATTTTAGATCGGTTGGGGGCTCAGCTGATGAGGTTCACCTAGTCTGCCCGAAAACTTGACTTCTCTGCGGATTTCGTCTACTGAACCTCGCGCTCCTATTCCAAGGACATACCTCTAATTTAGACACATCGAAGACTGCTTTACGAAGGAATGACCTCTCATTTCAGGTCTCCGTCAAACTGCAGATTTTTGAGGGGCTTAGAATTCGGTGTCATTTATAGAAAATATAAATAAGCCGGTCCGATATGGTCATTCGAAATATGTTCCGTTTATCGCTTATGGAAGGTAGCCCGAGATGCAAAAAAAAACAGTTTTAGCAGAATGGCGTGGTCTGACACATACAAAATAGAGAAGAATGAGCACATGATAAATTTCCCGTGGGGAGATCACGGAAAAAAATTATCATGCGCATGCGCGTTTCAAAGTTATTATGCGCATTGCCATTGCTAAAATGTCTGTGCTAATACATAATGCGGCCAGCGTTTTGACATGAGTTTCGAATTGATATATGCGAGACAAGGGTGACGCTTTTGATATTTCGTTATAACGAGTCAAAATTGCGCTAAAAACAATCGATCTTTAGTTTGCGAAGAGGTACTAGTCTAACGACGTTGTCAAACAGGTAATGGTTATGTTGAGACAATTCGGCGTTTTGGAGCTGTGTTCATGGCCGGATTTATTCGCCAAAATACATTAACACCGCGCCAACACGTCATTCGCTCTGCAGCACACAATATGTGTTTATTCTATTCCTCCACGCCTTTCCTGTGCTTCAATCTGGTTGAATATAGGTCGCCGAGCTGTATTTAAAGCCCATGGGCCCCATCATTCTGTGTTATAATTGCACCCCCCTCCCCCTCCCCTTACATAAGTACTAAGAAAGCAGTCTTTATGCAACATATCCGGAGAGCAGTGCGTGCATCTTCTGATCCCCAGTCGTGTGAGCGTGCGAGCGTTAGCGTAGTCTGTGGCGGTGCAAAAGGGTCGCAGTGGCGGCTTGTCCCGGCCAAATGCTGTGTGGTGAGGATAACTGCGGCGAGCGCTTTTTCCATTCGTGGTGTCAAATTTTCCCTCTGAAATTATCCTTTTTCTGTCTACTTGTGTACATAATTATCGTGAGCCACCAAAACAATATGCACACGTGGGGAACGAACAACGGCAATTCAGCGCACACGATATTGCCGTCATGATGATAGCCGTCTCCAGATGAAGCGCAATCCTGCTGCAAACCACAGTACTCAAACATACTTCACAACTCATTGCGAGACACAGGAGCGTTGTGTGGAAATAAAAGTGGGGAGAATGTGTCCTCCAATGTCCTTCATCCGGTTGGTCCGTGGTAAGGCTCACCGTGCCACTCCTACGTATGGATGCTCTGACGGCTCTTATATAAACTGCCAGCCAGTCAGTCTACCGGTCGTTTCAGGTACCGCCCACGGTCGGCTGGCCGACCACGCCACCCGCTGACCAACCGGCCGCGCGGGGTATCACCCGCAGTCGGCTGGCCGAACACGCCACCCGCTGGCCGACCGGCCGCGCGGGGTATCACCCGCAGTCGGCTGGCGGAACACGCCACCCGCTGGCCAGTGGCTAGCGAATCTAATTACTCTATATCATCTGGTTAACCACGTTAAAATGGCTGCATTTTCCAGATCCCAACTTCCCTCTAACGCAGTACCAGAATATTTACTCTTGCATCTTCAACACTCCTCATCTTCATGCAACGAATTACTCAAGATAGCGTAGCATGGTGTGCCTCATGTGTGTTGCGTTTGGCTCGCACAGTTATCCCTTCGCCCTGTCGAACACAGCCGAAACAGGTTAGTTGTGTTCCGTTTCCATTCGTTTGTAGTCAAGTCCTAGATTTACTTTAACACATTGAGAGCAAATGTTTCTTCATGAAAATGACCGTTTAGTTTTGTTTCCCATTAAGTGAACCTGATCCTACCCTTTCACAGGACCTGACATGACCTGAAAGGTATGTGATCATCAACGCGCAAGACACGCACTTTACACCGCACGTTACAATCAGTGGTTCTGGCAGGTGCTGTGTATTCGGGACGAAGTACTAACCGGTCAAAAAGTGGTAACACAACTTCAACTTTCAAAGGAGCTAACTCTTCGCCTTTTATAACTTCATCTTTTTACAAGCCACTTTGAACACATACCTTTGAACGCCACACTGAAGACGTTGGGCGTTTTGTGTAAAGCTATGACAATGATATTGTAATTCGTGACATGTCATGACGTTAGACAGTGTCACGTGTAAACATCGGCCTTGGGTCACAGGAAATGACTGTCGAGACATGCACAATTCAGTTTCGCTTAGAAAGCGCTGGATACCAGCAAATCGACTACTGGGGGATTTCAATCAGGTTCATAAAAAACCTTCCATTCTCAAAGCAAAAGTTCAACAAATATTTATGCATGTGCTAATTAGTTAAGACGCCAGCATTTGAATGGCTATGACCGAACCGTGCCATCAGTAAAGCTATCGGCGTCGTCACTCAGCAGATTATAAATACCACTGCTAGTGGCGTCATGATGCCGGAAACCTAAGCGACGAGGTTTGGTTTGCGCTTCAAAAAACAGTGCATATCATATCACATAGTATTCACAATTGACCGTAGCAATCACATAACATTTTGCCGCTGGCAGGTGCTTGTTCCGTCGGCTTCGACACTTTACCACACCATCTGCTCAGCACCCCCGTAAGCACCCCTCCCCCCTCCCGGCCTTCTTCCTCCCTCCGTACCCGGCCAGCCTGGCCCGGCGCATCTGATACGGCACATGGCTGACTTGGGGTCACCGCCAACACCGAACGCTTGGCAGCATTGCTAGCTTGAGCCACCGGAGTCCCGCGCTTCAAAAGAAGGCGTGGTGAGAGAACATGCATATACATTACATACAATGCATACTTAAACATGGCTTAAAGTGGAAAGTTAATGAACATCAGCTCTGGTGTGTCGCAAGGAAATGTAAGTGCGCTAGATTTAAGATTCGTGTAAACAGAACTGCGCTCTCTACCAGCCACATAGAAGCGCTAGAAAAACATGGAACGTTACTAGCATCTTACTAGAAATGGCGATGTACCGTTCAACCTTTCAGACTTTCGTACTGCTTATAGAGTCTACGCTTCACAAATTGGTAAAATTCGATTTCTGTGTGGAAGTTTTTGGTCATCTTCTGCCTTATCGCTTCGCTTAACTTCGGCTTGTAGAAGTTCTCGTTGCGCTGGGTTCGATTCGCAGCCACTTTCTCTGAAACAATATTGCAAAGTAAGTATGACTTTAACTGGCGCAGATGTGGTCCATCTAGCCCAGTCACATCACGTCACGACGGAAGGTGTGATAAACTTATCCAACTTGCGAGAAGGCCTCAAACTAGCCTACCGCAGCTGTAGAAGTCATCGCTCTACGAGTTAGTCTAATTCAGAGCATCCGCCCGCTGAATTTACCCCTGATGGCATTATCGAGTCATATGCGGGGGGCGCTGGCTTATATGGCCGGGATCCGTTCAAAGCCTCAGTGGCTCCGTTGAAACCTCACGACATATCTTTTGTGACAATAGAGTGAACTAGTAAAATCAAACAACGCGCATACTTCATGAGGATGATTAGAAAGTGCTCTGATGTGAGCCCCAGTAAGTTCTTCCTTTTCTTGAATGCGTAATGTAAATGAATTAGGCCCGTGCGGTATGCGAAAAAAGTCAGTTTGCCTCGACGACGAGGCTGGCTATGGTGGCATTGTATAATGATCACTGCCTCATCATGTATAATGTCTGGAAAGATCTATCATCAGCGGCGCCCAAATGGTCGTAGGCCTCGTAGGGTCGTAGGGTCGTAATGGTCGTAGGGTCGTAGGCTAGCCTTCTGGAACCAAAGTGACGCAACCGGCTGCAAGATAAGCTATGGCATAAATCCGTCTTTCACATCATGATGTCATGCAGTATCATGCCACGAACATTTAAACGTGCAATGTTTAAAAAAACTCAAGAATTATCGAGGGTATGTTGCAACTGTTATTAGCAAGGCATGCACTTTCCCTGCATGAAAATCACCCGAGCCTTTGTATATCTACCCACCCAGCACGACGGAAACGACTACAAGATAACTTGTTGCGAAAATTATCTCTGAACGCCACGTTAGCAATGTCATGATGAGGGCATACCAATATGCGACGATCTGAGCATTTAATGCGACTCTACTTACCACACCACACACTTATCCTGTACCTTGCCTAACAAGCGTTATGAATTTCCAATCTGCAGCACCCACAGGCATCCCACAAATGCTTCCCGGTTGTTGTGGTGTCCTCGGCCCGTCGCTCCTGTCCCTCCATTAGCACACTCGCCTCGATATAGGACTGAAGCGCCGGCGAAGAAGCGCGGCACCAGCTTCTCCATGACGGTCAGTGAGGTGTCCCAGTCCTCTAGCAGGCCCACAACGGCGTACTCGCTCTCCACCACCCGTTTGGCCTCCTGCAGTGCCGCGCGGCTGCCGAACGACCTGTCGTCGCAGGCTCACAGATCAGACCACCGCAGTGTTCTGATCACCACAGACCTGTCGTCACAGGCTCAAAGATCAGACCATTAGACTTATAGTGACTATGACAGACCATAGTGGAATTATAGTGAATGAGATATGACACAGCCAGGACGCGCATCTGGTATAATTCCGGCCGTCGCTAGCAGCTTCAAGCATCCCGGGAAGCACCCAAACTAGGTTTAGGACACAGCCCCGGGCAGTAATCACAACACGGAAAGTAGGGAGTGCATTCAAGCCTTTCCCTTTAGTCGTCAGACTGCTGTAGACATGTCCTTCATGGGCTAAATGTGCTCTGTGCACTGACTCTTGACTCAATGTGCTCCGCCTCGCTCAATGAGCGTTGCGCCGCTGCGCTCTCCTGAAGCCGCTGTCGTCTCTCCCACGTCACGTGCGCTCGACCGAAACGGACCGCTCCCACGGCCTTACGTGCTCTGACGTGTGAGGGGACCAGCGTTCAGCATCGCTGCCTACTCACCAGCACTGGGGCGAGGAGGTGCAGAAGGCCTGCATGGGATGGCCGACGCGCTCGGTTCCCGGGAGGTACGTACACTCCGGGTCACCGGACTCCACGCAGGCCTCGAAGCTCTGACAATACGACAGGCCGATTATCAATATGTACGTTGAATTGGCTGGTGGGTGTATCACAATGTAGCAAAACAAGATGAAATTTAACGCTTAAATAGCCTCTGAATAATTGAGAAAATATACCCTTTCTGTTGCTTTGTCTCATGGGTGCGAGCCCTTGAATATTTCTGGTAAAGGGCTTTGCCAATGAGCGATCAAGGTAGCAAAGCTTCTGACATCGGATGAGAACTTATATATATATATATATATATATATATATATATATATATGCTTAAAAACATGCACAACATAAACCACGACATACATTGAAACATATACATATATATTGATATACATATATGATATTTTCTTAATTCGAATCACCGATTCTGTCTATAAGCATACAACTATAAACTAATATTGGCCGCCTTGAGTTTAAACACATGTTTGTCAACGTTCACTTTTAACAGCTCCGAACTTGATTGTAGGATGAAGGCTCCTATGCTTTTACTTTATGTGTCTTTTAATTTCAATTTGGCAAGAATGCGCAAACCAGAAATACACCAGCCTGTGATCAAGTTCCTCTGTCAGAGGTAAACTGAAATCGTCCATTCAACCCACCAGGCAACGCGAAGAGAGTCGCTACCTTTTTGAGGAAGGTCGCTTTCGGCAGATGGTTGACGGCCTCTTCCTTTCCGAAGGAGAGCGCTCTCTCCACCACCGCATAAGGCGCGCGCAACCAGTAAAACCACGAGTGCGCGTGCTCTATGGGATGGCGCACCATGCTGACGTAGATCGGCTTATTGAAGCCGTAGCTGCAGACAAAAGAGACCAGAGTAAGTAATGTGGTCGCGGAAATAGCGCAGTGAGACACATCTTGGTTTCTAATGTAAGACAATGCCAAGATAATCGAGATAGTCTGAAAATAGCGTTGGCCGAAGGGAATGCAAGTACGAGGGAGTGTCATTGGCGCTAAATCGATAATGCAGCGCCAAGAAGAAAAAATGTGATTATATAGATATGCCGACACACCCATACAAATTCAGTGCACATATGCCTTGAGATGAAAAACTAAAATGCCAACAACCACACTGTTATTGTGAGCTTGGATTACTGGTGTCACTGTCCATCATCAAATATGCGGAGTGAAAGACAGCATTTAGATTGACGGAGAATAGCCCCGCCCCGTAGTCATCCAGCCTTTAAAGTAGCCCATCTCACCAGTCGTAATCTAATTCCCTTTATGCTCTTCATGCTGTAATGATTATTTTCCTAGTTCGCTGTTTTAGTTCACTTCAACGCCTTGGCTGGGAACTAGCATGGCCTCTTCAGTTGAAAACCAATTGTGCGATGAAGCCTGATTGGTTTCCGCAGAAATAGGCTTCTACAGTTGAAAAGGTTGATGTTAACATCAGGAAACCACATGAAGGTTATCAGTGAACGAGGATTCCCTTATGTTACCCGCAAATTTGTAACTAGTTCCTTAACAGAGGATGCCATTTAGGGTTGAGTACGAATTCGTATCCCTCAAAATATGGTCCAGGATCCTCATAATTGGATATACTCCACCACCGTTTCAAAGACTAGATCCACAACACACCATGCATTAACGAGGACCTGATAGCGTGCGTACTCTACCAGGCATGTATATGAGCGTTTAGTGCCACTCAAATTTGGTTCGTCTCGTTTAGTCGGCATAGGAGCGAGGTGTGATCTTCACATGCAGATTTGCAGGTAAGCGTTACACGCCGCATGTGATGAAACACTTTTACCTACGCTGAGAAATTGAGGTGGCTTATCTGCTTCATCACGACTGCTGGTTTTGAAACGCCGCTCATCTCCTGAACAGCTCTCATCTGCAAACCAAATGACGCCAAATGTGAGCCAAACCAGCAAAACTACCAAAGTGCTATTCCACTTCATGACCCGCTGCCAGTGTGCTTGGGCTGAATCAGAACGGAACCGTGCGCGTTTAGATATCGCGAAGCTGACCATCAGATGATACCCATATGTCTTTAGGTGACGCCTATATTGCCCGGATATTTTTGTTGTTTTGTCGCAGGCAAGCGACAAAAGGCTACAGACATCACCATGACTATCCTGAGCAAAAATACAGAGGGAAAGGTACATTGAGGTACACGTAAACAGCACTTGCACACCCAACCCGTGTGCTCATGTAAAAGAAAGACGTGACCAGACACCTCATAAATCACAATTTGGCCATCATTTGTTTAGCCTAAATGCATGAAAGGTGCCTGCTAACTGGTTATGGAATATAGTTGACTAAAAAGACACGGTTAGACACGAACCATCTGATTGTATTTGACTGATACCCTACATTCCCCCTATGGCTACATGTCGTCACCTTGCAATCGACTCCGATTATAAGACTGGATCATACACTTACGTTTTAATTAACCTGATCCGTGGCATTCACAAACCGTTCCTGCAAGGCATCTGCTCGCGAAATGATGTGGCTTATGATTTGATTAGCTCTGAGTGGAAAAAAGTCGTGCAAGTCGACCCATTTGATTAAACCTTCCTTGAAAGTATTGCCCGCAACACACGTCTTCACGGTTGACGCAAAAAGATGTGACTTGACCAAACGTCAAGCTATTTTTGCAATAATGTGTCAGCTTGATCATCTGAGTCGCACTAGAGGCTCTGATTGGCCTACCTGGAACATTATTCCCACTTTTTATTCTTCAAAATATCAATGCCTGTTTCTTGAGCGCTTCACGCTATCGAGCGTCACAACCACAAAGCTGTACCAAATTATTCCTAGCAGCACACACCCCCACGTTGGCGGCAAACGGAAATCCATTCCACCATAGCCACCATTCAGAGGCTGCTTGACTGACCGCCCTGGCCGGGGAGGAGGGCAGCATCTTGTGGCTCCTGTAGGGGTTCTCGTTCCAGACGGTAAAGCGGCCGTCGCGCGCCAGGCCGTGCAGTACGTGGCCCAGTGCCCCGCCGCCGCTGCGGGCAATCTGCAGCAGTGGGGACGGGACGGCCGTCAGCTGGGTGGCGCGGAGCGAGGCCTCCGCCGGTCGGCCTCCCCAGTGGAGGCGACTGGGGCAGGGTCACCAGTGGAGACGACAGGAGAGGGTGACCAGTGGAGGCGACTGGGACAGGGTCATCAGTGGAGACGACAGTGTCGGGGCCATCAGTGGACGCGACAGGGGCGGATCACCGGTGGAGGTGGCAGGGGCGGGGTCATCAGTGGAGACCACAGGGGCGGATCACCAGTGGAGACGACAGGGCGGGCCACCGGTGGAGATGACAGGGGCGGGGTCATCAGTGGAGACGACAGGGGCGGGGTCATCAGTGGAGACCACAGGGGCGGGGCCATCAGTGGAGACGACAGGGGCGGATCACCAGTGGAGATGACAGGGGCGGATCACCGGTGGAGATGACAGGGGCAGGGTTATCAGTGGAGATGACAGGAGCGGGATGACCAGTGGAGATAACAGGGGCGGATCATCAGTGGAGACGACAGGGGTGGATCACCGATGGGGATGACAGGGGCGGAACATCGGTGGAGATGGCAGGCGCGGATTCCCGGTGGAGACGACAGGGGCGGGCTCATCACTAGAGATGACAGGGGCGGATCACCGGTGGAGATGGCAGGGGCGGTGTCATCAGTGGAGACGACAGGGGCGGGGTCAGCATAGCATCACGCCCAAACGCCGAGCTCAGGCGGACCAGAATGGAGACGCATCGAAACAAAGCAATGGGGCTAGGCACAGCCAGGGCCAATGGGAACAGTGGCGAAATATTCAGCGTTTCATTTCACGCTCTTGCTTTCAGGCAGTACGAAATGGCAGCCGCAAACGCGAGGCTTTGATTAAAAACATCAGTCGGGTGTCCCTTTCTCAAACTCAAGTGATTTCTTAGAAAGACTATTTCGTCGCGGGGTCTTTTGCAGCTGCGCGGTGTTCTTCCCCATAAACGTTTGAAACAACCTTGATCCGTCGTCACCTTGCCGCGGACCTGAGCCGTGCAGTCATGTGGCATATCATACAAGATTGCAAATCATGGTTATAGCCGCACACAAGTTAAGAAATGTTTAAATAATTTTCTAGTGTTCAGGTTCGGTGATGATTAACGGATATGCATCACTTATTACGCACGCTGTGATTTCGATGATGGCGGAAGTCATACCAGATGGAGGCGGCGCGCTACTGACCTTGGTGAACACCAGCAGCGCCTGGTCCTGCGCCTCGCCGGTGCGGTTCATCGGCGCTGGTAGCCGCCTGTCGAGCCGCTCGTGGGCAGCGGTGGCCGCCTCCCGCTGCCCGGCCTCCTCCCGCTCGCCGAGAGCGCTGACCGGGGCGGCGACCTCAGCGCCTGCCGAAACACGGTGTGCGCGGCCATGTCATGCCGATTGGTCAACTAGCAGAGAGGGCAGGCGATAAATCCAGAGAACTGATCAAGGGAAAATAATGAAGATGGATGATAATGGTACAGAGAAAGACGAAGGCGAGGAAGGGTGAAAGGGCAGTGAGACAGAGGGACAGAATGATGTGTGTGTGTGTGTGTGTGTGTGTGTGTGTGTGTGTGTGTGGTGTGTGTGTGTGTGTGTGTGTGTGTGTGTGTGGTGTGTGTGGTGTGTGGTGTGTGTGTGTGTGTGTGTGTGTGGTGTGTGTGTGTGTGTGTGTGGTGTGTGTGTGTGTGTGTGTGTGTGTTGTGTTGTGTGGTTGTGTGTGGTGTGTGTGTGTGTTGTGTGTGTGTGTGTGTGTGTGTGTGTGTGTGTGTGTGTGTGTGGTGTGTGTGTGTGTGTGTGTGTGTGTGTGGGTGTGTGTGTGTGGTGTGTGTGTGTGTGGTGTGTGTGTGTGTGTGTGTGTGTGGTGTGTGTGTGTGTGGTGTTGTGGTGTGTGTGTGTGTGTGTGTGTGTGTGTGTGTGTGTGTGTGATGTGTGTGTGTGTGTGTGTGTGTGTGTGTGTGTGTGTGTGTGTGTGTGTGTGTGGTGTGTGTGTGTGTGTGTGTGTGTGTGTGTGTGTGTGTGTGGTGTGTGTGTGTGTGTGGTGTGTGTGTGTGTGTGAGAGAGGGGGGGAGGGAGGGAGAGCATATGTCCATGTAGCGGCCATACCTATTATCAGACTCGCAGCGGGGCGAAGAAGCAGCTCCTGGCATATGCGTGCAGATATAGCGAATCTAGCACTACGCAAAGCTGTATTCATGCCAAAGGATGCTCATGCATCATCGTGCCGGTTCCTGCAACAGTAACGCAAACCACAAACACAGATATATAGCAGCCATTCCGCAGCCACATAATCCCAAAGCGTTTAAGCACATCACGCATCATGCACAAGTAAGACACACTCAAACATAATTTAGGTCCTTATACAAACCAAGTAGTGTCCTCCGTGGGCTCATGTGGCGCACTGCCGGCTGATTCCGCGGGGAAAGCTCACACAAAGGAAAGTGGCAGGTGAAAACGGCGCCGTGACAGAGACAAGCAGAAAAGGATGATGAGATGAGTTTAGGGAGCTAAATTGAAGCTGTATGTCCGGAGCTTGCAGTCCAGTTGCACAAGTGACGCCGATGCACAAGGACGGCAGACTGCACCGCTTGACGCTGAGCCCTGGCGGTGCAGCCTCCATCATCCTCTCCGACCAATTTGCCCACAAGATGCGAATTTGCAGGAGTCAAGAGGACGGGATCTCTACGTGAACATGTCCGTCGTATAGGTCCGTTGCTGCACATAGTACACCTCCGGAACTGATGTTACAATTATATGTACAAATTTTGGAGTCACCGGAAAGCTGTGGGCGAAGGGGCGTCCCCAGTTTGCATGCTTGTTCAATGCTGCTCAGATCACCGCGTGATTTTCTCGCCATCCTCAGCATCAGGCCTATAAACTATGACGGCGTATAGTCGTCAACATTCCATACAATAAAAGATAACACTGACAGGCAAAAACGACCAAGCAGCCACCATGCTAAAAAAAAAAACAGGCAGATGCATTTCGGGACCATGTGCACAAAAGCCTGACTCCAAGACTTCAATAAAGGTGGATGACCTGTGCTGGCCTGTTGTAGGATACACAAGTTTCACGGGCTATAAAGGGGGGCTGTTATGTCGAAGAGTAAATAGGCCGGAACCAGAAACCGACTTAAATCAGAGGCATACGATGACCTCAATATATCACCTGCATGCCTGGAGGTAACATGGTTGGGACGAAAATTAACGAAGGAATGCGTTGCACCACGTTTTGGTCGGACGTTTGACATATGAAAGCGCTTAGGCTTAGATCTGGCATGTCCTAAATCTAAGAATTGCGAACTGCGTTTGAAATCAGCGTGAAAAGGCGCTATGGAATGTACGGTACTCGCCATTGGTTAAGCAAATACGTTTGATGCGCCATGTGATTGAGGTGCCTCTATGTCTACATACACGCATGCATGTAAACATACGCATATGCATACATACATATACGCATGTACACACATACATGCATACATAAATAAATGAATACACACACGCATGCGGTCATACATACAGGTATGCATACATGCATATATACATGCATAGATATATACATACATATGCATTCATTAATGTGCGTAGGTTTATGCATGGATGCATGCCTGCATACAGTATGTATGTGTGTACGCACATATGTATGTTAAGTGCATATGTATACATACATGGGCATATGTACACATGTGTGTCCAAGTAGGTACATGAGTACATGCATACGTACGTACGTACATACAACCAGACACGCCTTCACATATACATGCATGTGTGTGCATATGTGTGCATGCATATTATATGAGCATATATACTAGCGTGCATAATGCATGCATACACATACATGTATGTGTCTGCACAAACGTAGCATAGGGCACTGGTGCCACCACCAGTGCAAGGATTAAAAGTGTTTCGTTGTGAAAAGAAGATGAGTAGAAGAACATGAGGAGCCTTTTATGAAAGGTGCTGCTGGGGCCAAAGGTGCTGCTAAGGGGCTGAAAGCGGCCACAATGTGCCGCCGCGGAGCGATCCCTCACCTGGAGATGAGGGCGCTGACGACGCTATCTGGTCGATGGACGATCTGAGGTTGGAGGAGTGCACGAAGAGCATACAGGCGATGCAGATCAGCATCAGAGAAACGACATCTGATGATCTGAAACAGCCAACAGAGGGTAGGTCAACGAGCTGTCTGGTGCGCGGAGAAAGGTGATCAAGGCAGCAGGGAGCTTTCATTACGGCCTGATTTGTAACCTTGAATGACCAGAAGAGCCGTGGTGGTAATGATTCGCACTAAACGTGAACGGCGGTGAGAAACGTGGTCGAAAATCCCGTATGAAGAGGCCGGCCACACAGTAGTCTACCGCAAACGGCCCAGAGACAGTTTCAGACCGGACGGCATGATGGGCTGCATGCAATAGTATCGGAGACCCGACACATAAAGTACGGATAGCAAACTGCAAACCCAAGCGTGTTCGGAATCTCATAGAACGGCTCATGTTTGGTACCTCACAGGACGGCACGTATTCGGTATCTCACAGAGCAGTTTATAGTGGAACACCTGGTGCGGCACACGTTACGATTGTCGTATAGCTTTTGGCTGGCGCGTGGTGTGAATTCGAAGCGTGCTCCACTGGCAGCGGTGGAAACCCCGGAAGCTGAGAGGGAGCACCATCCGAGGGCAGTGATGTCAACCGCAGACATGCCAACCCAGGCCCTGGGCGGCACGTCAGAATGGTCAGCATCTGCCCATCTGACAGATTCATCGACATTGCTACCAGGGGCGTAGCTAGAGCCTTCTTAAGGAATGGGGGCACACGGTTGACGATGGTCTATTCGCTTTTTTTGTATATCGGGTTGGGGCCTTGCAGACTTGTGCTCAAGTTGAGTATGTCCCCAATGTGGCCGCATTTAAGAAAAGGCCTGCAAGACTGGCGTAATGCACCGACTAGTTAGTAACCTACCATTTGACATGTAGCATGACCAGATTCGTCAATACGACGCGCATATGCTCCTGAGCGTAGGTACACCCACAGCCAGTACGATCAGTGGGTTGCCTGCATGCGAGGATGGCTCAGCTGCCATGATAGCGCTAGTTATTCGTTAATCGGTCCCAGGGGAACGGCTGCATCGCTGTGAAAAGTGTTCCGCCCTTGCCCGTGCGCACTCATGGAGGTCAAAGGCTGCTGACTGGTTTATGTTTCATTAGTCTGATCTTTCGTTTTACTGTTATTAAGCGTGCCACTTTTCCCGCTCCTCGCCCCCGACCCTTCTTTGGCGACACTTCTTGCACGGGTTTGGTCGTAACTTCGCCAGCGAGCCTAAAATTGGAGTCGTCTGCAGTCGCCGGGCGATCTGCGACCTCTTTCGATGAGTTTTGACGATATCATCTCCATCCACTCAACGCGATACGACAATGCAGTTCCACGGAGACCTCTTCGTGTCAGATTGGCCGGGGCAGCGGGACGTCCGCGCCGCATGACCAGCTGACTGGCAGACAAGGCGGAGCAGCGCCAGCGCCAGCGCCAGTTGGGTCAGGTACCAGGCCAGCTGACGTCATGAACTCAATACAGCATCGGGACAGCAGCGGGATGCGCAGTGTATTCCGTGGGCGTGTGTATACTCTGAATACTCATCCCGTTATCGAACTAGGCAGGCATTGGCACGCTGTCCTTGTGTGCATCCTGGTGTGTATCCGTAATGTCTGTTATCACTACTACGTCCAGTAGTTTTTATCAACTTCATTAAAAATATTTTGAACAAGAGAATGATGTTTTCTGATCCTTTGTCACTATGTTTCCCGATTCAGTAGCACTGCAGCCCGCTCCAGGACTGAGAGAAATCTTGAGAAATCTCGAGAGCGCAGTTGGGGACACGGGCCGTCCATATTTTTCCCGCTACAGAGACTGAACGTCCGGGTAGATGACCTAAGTACATTACGTGACCATCCTAACTAGGTTAAATTAAAACAATGCTATTGTCTTACTCATGAACTAGGTACATGTAAAGACGAATGAAAGAAAATCAAAGAACATGAGGTGCCATCCATGGAACGAAAGCTATTAATTGCAAAGGTGCTATGCAAACTTTTAAAATGCCGGTGAGACGCATTTAGTGCCGCCTCCCTAGTTTGGAGGAGCTTGGCTGAGCCCGATAGCTTGGAGGAGCTTGGCTGAGCTCGATAGTTTGGAGGAGCTTGGCTGAGCTCGATAGTTCGGAGGAGCTTGGCCGAGCTCGATGTGCGGCGGCACTGGACACAACTCCCGGAACTGACCCAATATTTGCCCGATCGACATTGAAAGGTCAGCTGACAGCAGGTTAATGATGGTCGCCTTAGCCTGGTCCGGCCGTGCTACGGTATTGAGCAATACCTAACGAACAAAAACATGTGGCAGGAGATGAAGGCAATGCATACTAAGAAGGCATCTTGTATGCGTTCGAAGAACACAATAATGATCCCATGGAGTAATTGGCCATGACCGTACAATCAATGATGTAAAGGTCATCTGAGGTTAAGACCACGGTAGGTTGAGTTCTAAAAACCAACAGATGTATATTCACAGTGTGAATATTCACAGTATTCACAGTTAAAGGCAAAGTCATGGAAGAAACCGTGATGAGACTAAGCGACCTTGTATTGACATTCGGAGGAAAAGAATGTAGTATTCGGCTTAAACCAGCTTCACACGGTGAACAGGTGTGTAAAACTATGTTGATAAAATATGCATATGTACGGAGCTACCGCCCTGTCTGTTGTTTGCATTTTTCTGCTTTAATTGTTCTGGTATACCGACATACGGAACCCTTGTTGCGATCACAACAGGCAACCCATCTCGCCTCTCGCCCTCAACCAACCTCAACCCTCTCGCCGAGAGGGTTGACCAACTCGCCTACGTCGCAGAAGGTGGTGGGACATGGAGTTCATCCCAATTCCGTAATCAGTAGGTGGTTGTCTCTGTACGTCTTTAAGAATAGAGACCTGGCTAAGCACACGTCGATGCGAAGACTCTAAGCCCACGGCACCGTGCGAGCAGTCCCAGTTTAACGGATAGCCTTCCCCAGAATGTTTGGCCGTGAGACCTTATGGCATGACAAGGCCGGCTCCTGCCAGCCGGTCTGGGCCATTACCAATTGACCGCAATAGATAAATCATTTAAGTGCAGTTTGTGGGACACGAACCAATATGCCTGCCAGGCGGCGACCAGATGTCCAGCGCCCTACCAACGGAGCTGCGGGAATCTCAGTAAGTTATGGGCACGGAAACTCTGCCATCCTAGCCTTCTTGCACACTTCCTCTGGAGGAAAAGGCTGTATGTGTTTTCAGCAAAGGTCAGCTATTGCCTTTCTACAATTTTTTAAGTGCAGAAAAGCCGGGAGTTAAATATCAAATAAATTGCTTTCACCTCAGTGATATGAATTTGTATCTGACAGTAAAAAAGTGCGACTTGCACATGGGCTATTATGTTGCGTGACGTTATGATCAGGTGCGTTATGGAACGGCTCGAAACTCGGAAAGTCGGTAATGCATCATTCACACATTGTACGAACTATGCTACTACGAAACGTTCGTGAATAATTGAAAGTAAAGAACATAAAGCATTGGCGGCTTCTAAATATGAAGCCAGTACGGGTCATGAACTGCTTAGGCTATGCGGCAGAACATACGCTGGCAAACAAAAAGCTTTTTCTTGTCTATTGGGCGAGAAAAGGTTTAATCTCATGCTACTAGCTCTTTCGAACACTCGTTACGTACGGCGTTCTAACGGCAGCACATTTCCGCAGTTCTGTTGTATGCGTTGAAAACCAAGAAGGATTTCCGATACAACTGATCCTGTTCAGAGTAATCAAAATGCGCCAAGAATTGCAATGGTGGTCCTGTTATCTCAACCAAACAATACTACACCGTACAGAAAAGACGACATTATTACTAGACCGTCAATAATGTTAATGGCATTCAATATTATGACTTCCGGTTCCTAACCTTCCAGTTACAGGTTGGCTAGTCAAACGACCTTAGCAGCTGGCATGCCTTTTCACGGCCCGGGACGGAGCCGAGAGGTCAGCTCCGAGAGCTAACTCTCGTAACGGAACCACAGGGGCCGGATGTCACATCACTGAAGCGACCGTTCCGTCGTACCTAGTCGCGAATATAGCACCCGCACTTTTCGCGCGACATCTGAACACTAAATGTAGCGCCTTCCGCATCGCAAAACAAGACAGGGATGTTTCAGCTGTGCTTTATGGTTTTAATTTCAGACGTAATTGCGCCTCGACTTGCCTAAACACAGCTTTATTACACCCGTCTGGGCGTCGTTTTACGCTGCCCGCTGGCATTAACAGACTTGTCTGAGGCGCCGATTCGGCGTCAAGCGTCCAGCGCTGTTTAGGGGGCGGCCACGCATGGACCGGAGGCTGAGAGACGGGATCAGGTGCGACATTGGGCTGCCGGCCAGCAGCATTCGTGCAGGGAGATGTCGCCTGATGTTATGCCCAAAATGGTCTTCAGATATCGCGGTTTGACACGACACGGCACCACTCAAAAGTCGTGTGGTAACATGACACGAGTCAGAAAAAAGATAATGTTGTCCCTGAGCCGACAGTCATTCGACCGCAAAATATGCCATGATATGCTCCGCGCAGGCCATATCTGTTATGTTTATGCATTAGCGATATTTACGCAGGTTTCAACATGCTCTAGAACAGTCAGAACACCTCGTCCTTTATTCCTCCAGCGTAATGAACGCATCCTGTCTGGAGCGGCGAAGGGCTGTTCAACTCCTAGACTGTCAAAACTGCCAAACTCCCGAGTCTTGGCCGTAGACCAAGGCTGAAATGTCGCGCTACGGTGCTTTATGTGGCAGCCATGCAACGAAACATTGTCACGCTAGATCAGCTGCAAACCTTTGGTTTTCGTAAGATAGGTCGCTTGAGGCCAGTATTGAGGCCGTATCGTCGCGGTAATGGGGGCAGAAGGGGAGGGCGTAGCCACAGCGGTGCTCAGAACTCGGGGGTTTGGTCAGGCGAGGTCAATTGCAAATGCACACTGGCGGTTTTGTTTTGCGTTTCAGCGATCTGATGGTAGCTTACGTCGACCGCGTTCGAATAGCCACGCCGCCCCGGAGGCGGGTCTTGGCAGCCGACGGTATTATCACCAACCGAACACAATTCTTGGAAATAAAAAACCTGGAGGTCCCCGATGCGACCTGGACGTGTTTTCGCGCGCTCGACTTGCACGCCTCTGCGACATTATACCGTCAACATTTCAGATGCACAGGACCCTTTGAGCATGCGTGATCCGTACACATTCTGAGCTCCCTCCCCGACTATGGCCTACCGCGAGGCCCCCGGTACCACGTGGGGCACCAGCGAAACACCAGTCTAGGCCGGTGCCGGAAGGAGGGATCCAGTGCGTGTCGTCAGGCAGTGTCTAAGTGTCGGCACTAGTTGAACAGGTGTTTCGAATTGTGTGCATGTCTCGTGCGGCACATGTCCGAACCCTCCAAAACTGAAATGGACACAACTTGCGTGAGACCCATACCTTTTATACGCGCTTGGAGGATACCTCCGGCGTGGATGTGTGGACGGAGCTTGCAAGGGTTGCCAAAAGATTTCAAGCTGGTAATGAATGGCACCAAAAGCGGTGTAGTCAATTAATATTTCCAAAAATGCTAAAAACGCTTTAACCTCAATCACTTGAACAGGAAATAGATGAATTGCTGGTCATCATACCATGTGTGCTCGATATCTGGTGATGCCGAAGTCAGTTCCAGAATCAGCCAAATTATCGTTGAGTGGAGATGGAATCAATTTCTTCGAAATTAACGTAAGTCGTTCTCGAAGCTCTGTCAAACGTATTGATCGTACTGATATTAATTCAGCCGGAGTGTACGTTAAGTTCAAAGGCCAGGCACGTCAGAAACGACGGAAATTCTGATGAAGACAACTAATTTTGCATATATCGCCGTCTTTTCCATAACATATTTGTCCTATACAAACATTTCAGTCATGCATACGGATTCGTGACTGGAATCAGATCACATCAGCGAAGCCGGAATCGGAGCGGACTCAAAGCTGTGCTGTGCTGCCCTGAGTCCGAGGCGAAATCAGCAACATGCGATGCGAGTCGAAATCATGAGGATTCTGCAATAACGCAATCAAGTTAAGATGTATAGATATTACGTGTCTGAAAGCAAGCCGGTGTTCTCGTGGATCCTACATAACTCTTCGCTCTGGGAGCACGTTCTGAGCCGTCTTACTGTCCCGCGAGACCTGGGGCTTCGGCTGGCCGTTGACAGCACCATCCGTTTACGTCAGCGGGGCTCTAATGTGGCCACAATCTGACCCGTTTCGGCGCCTTCCCGAACTGCCGCACTCGGGTCAACACGCCCCGATGCCACGCAGCCAGGCCATCTCACGCGCACAATATTTATGAGACTGTTGACCGATTATGTGCCCAACGATTGTTTACCAAGTGCTTGCATTCGCACATGCTTTGACTCCATGATGAAGACTAGACTGATGGCGCGACGGAGACTTGATTGATGGTGTGATGAAGACTTGATTGGTGGCGTGATGGAAATTTCATTGTTAGCGGGATGGAGACTCGAATGTTGGCGTGATGGAGACTTGATTGATGGCGTGATTGATATTTGACTGATGGCGTGATAGAGACTTGACTGGTGATGGAGGCTTGAAAGATACCGTGACGTGTGAACAGATCCATTTCATCTGGAAAGTTCACGGACGTCATATCCATGTATAAAACATGAGAAATGAAGGGATGAGACCAGGTTAACTGGCATTCCATCAAATGTGTTTGTTTGCATTCGACGTCCCATCTGTGAGCTTCTCTTCCGCGCTTGATGGGTGAAATGATTGGCAGTACTTCTACCTGATTTCGGCATCAACGCATCAGATCAGCTTCCTGGACATCGGACACCCCGGCACGCGACAACTCTCGACGTGAGGGAAAAACGTCTCCCGGCGGCAAAACCCGGGTACCCCCGTCACAGGAAGATCTGCTTCTTTGGCCCGGTCTACTCCGTGTTCGACACCTCACGCCTAACCCTCACGCGCGCACCACACCCGGACATCCATACCACTCACGACGCGCCGACGACGCTCGGTCGTCAATCGGCCTGGAACAGATCCCAGCCTTCCGCCCGGCGCCTGAGGCCAGGGCCGCGCCGCCCGCGGCCGGGGTCCAATAACCGGCGGCTCAGACGGCCGCGGGCGACGGTCGGCTCAGCCGGACCCACGCGAGCCGGCCGGGCGCCGCAGAGGCCGTCCTCGGCCGCGGTCGGCAGATGCCGCGCGGCCGCACTCGGGGCACGGCTCCAGGAGTCCGGTGGCGTGTCACGTGGGGTTGTTGGCAACAGTGCCGCAGCGGTAGCAGTACTGAGCGGTTTCGTGCGGCGGACGTGTGGTGCAATGTGAAGTTGACACAAGCAACTTGTGTCAACACAACACAATGCTAACACCACACGGCACAGGGCGTTGTCCGAAAGAAATCATTGGTGTGACTGAAACGTTTGCGATGGTTAATGCGGTGGTAACAAATTTTTATTTTTCTTAGTTCTAAGTGTTCTAATTTTTTAACTTTAAATTTCCCAAAATTGTATTATGTTTTTTAGACGATTACAAAGTTACAAAGGAAAAACTCGACATTTATTTTCATGTTGGTCTTGATCGCCGCATGGCCAGTAGACAGGTCTTGATCGGCGTTATTACGGCGTTATGGGTGCCAAGATGACCTTGAAAAGGTCAATCCCAAAAGTCTGCACGTCCTCGTAGGCGTGTAACTCAGAAACTGGAGAGGCTCAGGTCGAAAGGACATGGCTGTGAATGATCTTCAACGAATGATCTTCAAAATGACTATTTCAGTTCAAAACTCCGTACAAATGTGAAACATCTCCTTTAATTTGAATGGATATCGCATATCTAAACGTAATGTATGAGCTGTCATCCACGCATACGGATTTGACCTTTTCCCAAACACATCAGAAAAGCTCACAAGCTTTTAGGGAGGCCCCATCCCACTTTCCCTGTAACCCCAGTTCTCACAACGGTGCATGCAACGATATGCACCGGTGAGCAATCACCGGTGCACGAAACTGAAACCGTAATCAGCCCACCAAATGACTACCGATCCACAGAGTAACCACTGTGCACCGGCCCACAGAGTCACTGCCGCACACCGACCCACAGAGTCACTATCGCACACCGGCCCACAGAGCCACTACCACACACCGGCCCACAGAGTCACTATTGCACACCGGCCCACAGGGTCACCGCCGTACACCGGCCCACAGCCACTATCACACGCCGGCCCACAGAGTCACTATTGCACACCGGCCCACAGGTCACTGCCGTATACCGGCGCACAGTCACTATCGCACACCGGCCCAAAGAGCCACTGCCGCACACCAGCCCACATAGCTCGTCAGCTCGTCACATAGCCACACCAGCTCGTCACTGCTGCGTCCAGTGCACAGGGTCGCTAACGCACGCAATCCAGAGGGCCGCTTCTCTAAACTCCACATGACCTCTATTGTACACCGGTCCCCAGAACCGTCACATTACGGCGGTCCACAGAGCCATTAACGCACGCCGGGTAACACAGCCCTCATTTCATGCCAATCCACAGAGCCATTAATGCACACCGGCTAACACAGCCATCATTCCATGCCAGTCCACGGAGCCACTGCTGTGCACTGGTCCACAGAACCCGTCCACAGAGCTCCTTATGCGCACCGGCTCATAGAAGGCCGGCTTCACAGCGGTTCACAGAGCCATGGACTGGCGCGCCCGATGGTGCTTGCGGCGGTGCGACGCTTCGGTGACGTTGGGCCCGGCTCGCCCCCTGCCACTCGCCCGGCCTGCTGAGGCGGGAGCGTAACGGTGCCGTGTGCCGGCGGCGGCGGCGGCGGCGGCCCGCTACGAGTTCCGGCGCCGCAGTCTGGGTCCAGTGGGTCACGCTGACCTACACAGCACGCGCACGGGCTGCGGCCCGATTAGCCATGCTGACGGCCGCTGCCAGGCAGAGGACATGGCTGGCAGGTGATGTGTTGGGCCAGTGACCCGTGGGCTGTAACGCGTGCCGCCCCACCTGCCTTCACTCCACGAGAAGGGAGCGAGGCATGTCGCTCAGCTCTCATCCGTGACACAGACACCAATGGGAATGTTACGCCGCAAGTTCTGACAAGATCGGCAATCCACCTTCACCACGGCAAGCTGGTCCACACCACACACGGCGTGCGGAACTCTACGTGGACTGGCGTGCGCGCGGAGCCGTGGGCTCAGTCACGGACGCCCCAATGGGTTTCGCAGAGAGCACCGCGTGTGTTCCGGAACTGAACGAAAAGCTGAAAGATGTGTCAAGCCAGAGATGCATGACAAAGAAAAAGTGTCTTGCCGTTTTTTTCGAAAGTGTCACAGATGCGAATGCGGTCAAACATCGGCGTTTTAGGATAAGAAGTCACTTTGCCTTTGCCGTCAGACCATTGAAAAGGCTATGCTAATAGTGGGCGTGGGGATCTGCCATCAATCATAGAGCAAGGTACGTGGGGAATGCTGGAAGCCCAAGATTTGCCGTCAATTTTTACCCATAAACTTTTAGCGCACGTAAGCTTTGTGGAACCAGTATCCCGCAAAAATGCGTCGTAAATTAGATAATCACCATACCGCAAGTTATTGACCATATTTACAGGCCCAATATGGGTGGGCGTATCCGGCGGCCCAATAGTTGAACTGTTTAATTTCGTTCCGGAAGCATTGGAATGTTCATATCGGGCAGAGAATTTAATCACGCTCTGGAAAGCACACTCGAGAACTTATCTATCCACGTAGCTGGTGCACGTCACTGAGCGCGGGGAAGTCGGCGCGCGGCGCCTGGCGAGCCTTAGCGCCACCTACCTGCGAATGCCGAGCAGGGGTGCTCCGTGCCTGAAGCGTTTATCCATGGCTCCCACGCCGTCCGCGCCTCCGCCCTCGTACTGCCTCCGCTCACTTGTGTCTCACCGCGGACCCGTCACCGCTGCGTGGTCGGGCCCGGTCGCCGGTGTGCCGCCGCCGCCCTCGCCAGGCGTGCCGGCCGAGCGGCCCGAGACGGCACCGTTACGTGAGGCCGGCCAATCAACACATCCAGCGGGCCGGCGGCGGCACACGGACGGGAGACGGCACAGACGGAACGCGGTTCGGAGCGGGCTTCACCTGCTTGCGCCGGGACGACAGACGGCACACGTGGAACACGGCTAGCTGCGGCCGTTAAACGTTGGCTCCGGAAATGCGGACGGGCCGTACGGAAGTCCAAGATCAGCACGCGCCAACAGGTGTCGGGACGAAGGGAGCGACGATCCCGGCACCAACAGATTGCTGTGTTGTCCACGTTACAGGTGCCGCCAAAAGTAACATGCTTTTCGGGTGAATCCTCCGATCATCGAGCACATCGAAAAGCTTTCTCAAAGCTAGACATATTTCGCATGTTTTTTTACAGGTTACGTCCACATTAGACTGCTTACTGTCTATTGCATGATCCAGATGTAAGTACGTTGGGTTCGTTGAACGTTTTGTGACGTTATTTTCGCTGTGAGGATAAATTTGGCCAAGACCTCCGTCACATTTCAGCTTCCGTTCTGTGTTTACTCCTGATCTCTCGTCCGGACATCGAGGCCGATGGTTGCTTATGCTGTTTTTCATGTCAGGTAAGAGGTCAACGATTATGATCAGCATGCTGCCACGTCAAGGTTAAAAACAAGGTGAAACCCATTATGAAAACCGACCCACCCATCCGAGTTTCGTTGGTTTACACCAAAGTTTGCAGAGTACCGCGCCGGATTACGTCAAATTAGACAGCGAAAGGCAGCATCCCCCGGCTTCCCATCCCGCAGAAATATGGGGCCGACTGGTTGTCTCTGCGCCGGGATAACTTCTGTGCTGCACACTTGTGGAACAGAAGTTGGCACACACAAGTAGATATGCAAGTTCCACTGTTTCAGTGTCTCGCGTCCGGCCCACTGGTACACTCAGTGCGTCCAAAGTCACTTCTGTATTTGACACTCGTCGCAGGCACTCCACACAGCTCGTCCCGCCGGCGCGTCCGTCCCAGCGCTGCCGGCTCTCCGAGTATTCTCGTTACTCCCTCCCCCCCCCCCCCCCGCTGCCCCCCGCGGCCGCGGCCCTCGCACGGGGCGCCTGTGACAGGAGGAGGGGAACGCGAGCGCCTCGAAGCGGCGTTCGCCAAACTACGAAAACATTCACTGGATAGCACATAGGTATTCTCTGACACCTTACACACACCCTTCTTAAGAGAACACCCTCATGCCTTGCATGGACCACCAGTTTCCTGCACCTGCCACCGCACAGCTGAATGCGGTGATTTGCCTCACCTTTTATTTTTACCTTTTTGCGGTGATTTATCTACCTTTTTTATTTTTGTGAGGGTAGCTCTTGCAAAGGCTATCACTCTCTCTCATGCGTGTTGCATCTGTAGACGGCAAGCCCCCATGCTACGGGACGGGTGCGTGCGATTTAGTAGATTTAGCGTGCTATTCCGCGCGCCGTGGAGGGGCATGGACTTGGTAGTTGTGTCGGACCCTGGGCAGAGGGTAGTCCCCTTGCTGACTCTGTGGCGACTGGTCTTTGATCCCTGTCCGGGTAGCAGTGACGAGGCGGCGTCAGGACGGCGGCAGGCACTTCCCGGGCGGAGGCTGTGGTGTCGGTTTTCTGAGACGACTGAGAGGGGCCGGTTTCTGGTGGAGGTGGTCACAATACAGGATGTTTCCACGTGCAGAGGAGTTGACCAATCGTGATGGGGCTACGGTGTAGCGAACACTGGTAGGCGCCGTCTACTAGAAGTCCTGATTTGTCATGACCACCCTTCAAGGCCAAATGACTTTGAATTTCAAACCACCCAAAAGTTACCGACCGTTTTCGGTTCATGAGACAGCAAAATGTTGTTCAGCGTATAAACAAAGTGCGAAATTAGGCTGATGGCCCTCGGATCGGGGGGTCCAAAGTCCGGTATGAAATATGGCAGCAACGGCGCACATTTTACGACTAGCCGTAGGGTTCCCATGTTAAAATTCTCTTCTTCAGGCCCACGGCTCTCTAAATTTTGAACATGCATATGCACAAAAAGTGCACAGAAATGTAGCTGTAACAAATATCTTTCAATTTCCGGGATCAAAAGTGCGCGCCGCGGTACTCCTTTTCGAACTATCAGGCAAGACATAGACCTATGCACGCGCCGCGATGTCCAGGCGATGTAGCAGTCCAAAGCCGGCCGTCCCCAGCGCGGCCAGAGGTAGGACCAAACACTGTGTTAGGTGCTTAAGTTGTGACGCTGACGGCCATTGCTGTGCAGGGCCGGCATGGCCGCCTCAGGACCAGCACAGCAACGATGGCGTAGTAACATTGCAAGCAGCTCTGATTGGGAAGCAGCTGTGCTTAAAAGCAGGATGGTAGACATTTCAACGATAAGTGCTATGACGGCGGGCTGGTATAGCACAGTGACCTTGATATGTAAAAAAATGAGAAACTTCTCTGATTGACCTTGAAGAGCTTTGACACCTCACAAACCTATGGCCTAAGTGACCATGCTCCCCAAAATTATCTGCACGAAGGTTTTTTTTCGGTATGAGGAGAACTTTAGCTTCGATTTCTACAAATGTTACATTTTTAAAATCCCCTTGCACAAACAACCATTATATAATGTCATAATGAAGTTGTTAGCTCGATATCATAAATGATCTCGTTATTGCAGCACAAGATTTGGCATAAATCATAAAGATGCTTTATCCTGCTGACCAACTGCAAATTTTAGGTACAACACAAGCCATTGCACCCATTAACTACAGCATTTGCTGCCTGCATTGGATACATTTACCAAGCACAGGTTTTTCACTTACTTAAGTTAAATACCAGGTTTAGGCTGTATGCAGTTGCATGGAACAATTGCATTTTGTGATGGTGTCCCCCCCCCAAAAAAAAACAATGTTGAAATTCACTAGAAAATGTTGGGTTGCCCTTCTCATGAGGTTGCTAAGAGTATTACAAAATGAAAACTATGGTAAAAGTGACTATCGCACCACAATCACCCACTTTGGGCATCATTTTATGACATCGGCTAGGCTATCGGATAAAATACATAACTACAAGATGAAAATAAGCATTTTGTCAAAATGAAGTGTCAAGACCCGACGAGAAACACACGTTAGGTGGAGGTGAGGTGGGACGACCCTCAGCACAGCCCACCAACAATTAGCACATGTTGATTCTTCTGATCTGGAAAAAAACATGATCTTACAATTTCACATACACTGAATTATTGCAGAAAAGTCATCCAATTTTTGACATCAGATGACCTACTCCAAATACTGCAGGCTTTTGTTAAATGTCATAATAGGTGCGTGCACAACATTGCATCATACCAACATTTACATCATCTCAAAGTGCCATTCATTTCCGAATAAGTGCATCTAATACAATCGCACAGTTGTGCTCAATTGACAGAATGGCCGGTTGGCCCGCTTCATGGGCGGTAATGACCCTGTGGATAAATATTGCCATTTCGTATGCCGAGTATTCAAATGCCAATCAGACAACAATCCCAGCGTTCATATATTGAAACTGACAAAATCCTTAGCTCAAACATCAGTATGCCTGAGAGCACATTGACCAGTCACTTGGCATGCAGCACCCCACAGCCGGTAGCCTATGTCACTATGTTGATAACTGACTCACTGTGCAGTGACTGGGTCATTATATGGTCAGTTTTGGTGCAGAATGTTTAAAAAGAAAAATAATGTGACTTGGAAACGAACAACACACATCAGATTAACCTAGAGGCATCTGAAATTGATTGAACACAATCTGGTCCCCCAACCACCATCCACAGTACCCCACAGCACTTCAAGCGTTTAACGACTGAGAAACGCGATTACACTTAATCGCAAGAAAAAAGACTAAAGATGCCGCTAGCACACCACTGACAACTTTTTGTACAACATACTAAATCTGGTATTAATCCCTAATCTGGTATACTTATAGTATGTGTCGATACCCACCACTCAAAACTTTGGTATTTGGTACCCGGTGTTCTATTGCCCTGCCTTCGGATAGTAGGATTTCTCCGTCATTTGTGCAAGAATTTGGCCTTGAAAGGTGGCTTCCAGAGATAAGGATTTTTGAGGACGCTATGTATATGCTGAAGGAGATTCTGATATTTCGAAAATCCGAGATCGGCCGGTCACGTTTCGGTGTAAGGAAGTTCCCTTAACTTCACTTTTGAATTTGACAGCGAATGGCGTTCTAGAGAGGTCAGAATCTCTCCACAGATGTGAGTTTATATGCCGAAGGCGATACTAATGCCTGAAAATCCAAAACTGCCCATTATATTTATGAGTTACAGAGTTCCCCGTCATTTGACGCTGCATTTGACATTCACAGTAACCTTGAGAGGTCAGGGCGGCCTGAGCCGGCCGCGAACTACTCGAATTCGCAGGACTAGGACGCTGGCCAGCTTGGGGACGGTAGTTTACGACCAGCTGGACGTCCGGACGTCCGGCCAGGGCTGACCTAGCGTACGAGTCTCTTGAGTCGGCGTGTTCGACACAGTCAATGATTGAGGCGAGCGAAAATTATCAGGGGAGGCAACTCCGGAATACGTGTGGGTTGAACACCACGTGATTTCCGCCGCCTGCATGCGAGAGGACGGTGGATAGGTCCTCGACCACAGCGCTCCTGCTTGCTGGTGTGGAGCGCGAGTGTCAGTCACTGCTGCAGCACAAGAAACTTGGTTGCGTTCTACCGACCCGTGCAGCTTCCGCTTATCAGACGATTCCTGACATCGTTGTGACGACACCAGCGGTGAGTCCAAGTCGGGAGGGGGGGGGGGGGGAGGCTATACGTGATAAATTCGCGCATGTGTCTTCTCTAACCTTGCTTGGCCTAACCCGAATCAGTCTTTCCGTTTTGTCGAGCTGGGCACCGCGATGAATTCACGTTGTGGCCAGCATTTCCATAGCTGAGCGTTTCTATGGCGATGTGCAGATAAACCTCCCATGTGGCGTCTAGCCGCAATTCAGACATCTTGCAGTTGCCTTGCAGTGTTCGGTGCCGTGACGGGAACGTTGGCAGTTAGAGCACCGGAGCGCGAATTATATAGATACCATGTATTCATAGCAGAGGTGTCTGGGATGCAGCTGCTAGGGAAGCTGGGGCGTCTTAAACGTCACAGACAGGTTGGTGTCTCGCCTCCGTCCATCCTTGTGTGGTGCCAGACGACGGACATGGCACACGCATACAGGTGTCCGGCCAGTTAGGGTCACATCATTACTCTTAACACGGCCGAAAAATAGCTTCCTTGGTACTGTTTCAGACACAGTGCAGAGCTGATCGCCTGCCTTTCACACAGCCCCTTGATCTAGAGCAGCAGGTCTGCCCTCGGGATTGTTTTGTAGCCGAAGATTAAATTTCAAAGTCTGGCGTGCTTAAGATTTCCTACAATGGTCTCTGAGGACCAGAAGGCGTCGATTTTCCGAGTCGAACCCTGCCATTCATCGGCTGCAGTAGCACGGAGGATTCGCGTGGAGCTCGAACCACAAGGAGGATCGTGGACCCAGGATATGCACGGAGGTCTGCCTCGGAGGGGCGCCGTCAGGAGGCGAGCCGAGATTGCCAGCGGGTCGGTCAAACCACGTGCAGAGGCGGAATGAGCAGTCGTGGACGAGCGTGGGTCGGTAGGGCCGTGGCTTGTGGACTCAGGCTGGTGCAGGCGCGTAGCGGTCGCCGTGCCGTCAGTGGGGTCTGAGAGTTAGTCCATGTCGTAAGGCGAACGGGATAGAAATACCACATGCACACTTAACTGCGATCTTCTTATAACACCAAGGAACTGATCAAGTGCAAACGATCACCATCAAAGTCATATCCGACAATGGTTACTTTATTACTTGTCAAGTAAACGTGATATGTATGTTTATGCATATATGTATGTATATATATATATGTATATATATATATATATATATATATATATTTGTGTGTATGCGTTTATATGTATGTGTAAACACATATCTTTGTTAAGCTCTTAAGTTTATATGGTACCTTTATATTTGAATTACAGTTTGAGTGCTGTTTTTTCCAGAGTCCCAACTCTCAACTCTGTATTCAAAGCCACGGTGTGCCGCTCCACATACGCACGCTAGATCGTCTTCATATCGCTATGAAAACTGCGGAAGTTGAGCCTCTTGGACCGACCCAGGGCTTATCCAGACGGCGCTCTTTATTAGCAAAACGCCGGTCTCTATGCGTGTGGTGCTTGGGGCTCAAATATGCTTGAAAGCCTTTATTTCCGAGCAGCGCGGAGCATACCCTGCGAGCTGTACTGGCGTGTGGACGCACCCTCTCCAGGTTGACTCGACACCGGCAGCAGTTGGTTCTGGCCGGCGAGAGCACCGCATGTCGGCGCGCAGCGCATCACTAACCGCGACGCGCCAGGCACCCGCATAGACTCGCCGTTACGCGGCGCCTCGCCAGCAGTGTGATGTTGGCTCCATGCAAGGCAAGGTTCGGAACGTCGCTTGGGGGGATGCCGGATTGGAGAGGGGAGCACAAAGTGTCCTGGCTCTCATGAGCTCGTGGGATTTAGCCTTGACAGCTGCTTGGAGGCATCTGTCTTCAGTGGGAACTTTTTTAATGTTCTGCAAAGTCTAGGAACATGCCAATCTTGGGCTCATTCGTGCTTTCTTGAGGGCCTGTGGGCCGGCTGCCCTCTCCCTCGTCCATGGTGCCATGGGATGCCAATGTGTGGAACTGAATGGGTGCTGAAACACGGCTCACAACACCACATGGGCGCAGCCGCGCCGTCTGGGCCTCGCCTTGGCGCAATGTCAACACCGGTGGCATGTGCTTGGCGAATCCAGCCGACAAAGGTAAGGTGGCTGCACTGAACAGCGGACAGCTAGCGACCGAGCCGCGTAATGGAGTGCGGTGCATCCAACACCGAGAGCGCTCGGCCGGAGTGTGGCGGTAAATTACCTGAGATTCTCGCGAGTGGTGAAGCGCTGTCACCCCGGATACAGCGTCTTTTTGTGGAGTGGCAATATTTGATGGCGTCATGTGCAATCAGACAACTTACAGAAATATGCCAACGACCATTGTGTATTATTGCCAATATTGGCATGTGGTTATCGTAATACCTTTCGAAACCTCCGGTTTTGGCCCTTTTATCTGGTACAGAGTTTACCTGGTTCGAGCTGTGCAACTCCTAGCGCGTTTCAAAGCATGCCGTGGCAAGGGTGGCTGGACAATCGGGAGCTGATTTTGTCGAGCTTTTCACTTCAACAGCAATGCTATCACCACAAGCAAGAATAGCCCCCAAATTGTCACCGCCTTCAACTCATTTCCTACAGCAGACTCCAGTCAGCAAATATTCTGCCCACGTTAACGACAAACGTTAACGAGGTACTTCGGCCGGAATTTGATCCCGCTTGTAAGGCAATTCCCCCGCTGATAGAGGTCATTAGCGCTTGCTGTTTGTCACCAGGCCGTGCTCTTGGCCCCAGGACGTCAAGCCGCGTTGCAGGCGCCAGTGCGATGACACGTATGGAGGTCGGACGTATGAAGTGCAGTGTGAATCATAGCCATCTACACGCGGACGATGATTCAAACCGATCACGGGCGATAGTTCTCTCCATTGAGAGTTAATCTTCTAAGGGGCATGAAGTTTCCGTTTTGGCTGCATTGATGCTCTCGCCGCTCATTTTTGTCGCAGATACGTGCGTGGCATCCGCCCTCTCACTCAAACTCCATCTTTTATCCTCGCGATGCCCCGTTTGCCAGAAACAAACCGCATGCACCAGCCGCGAGTGAGAGGAAAGAGACTTTTCCATATTTGTATGAGACTTGAACTGAAATAGCCATTTTCGAGATCACTCCCTGCAGTGCACAGCTACACGCTTTTTAAGAACTTAAAACCAGTTGTTTCTGAGGAAAGCGTACGCGAACTTGCGCAGACTATTTCGCGCCTTTGATTTCGAGGGTTATATTCCCCGCGGAGCCCGCCCTACCTGCCAGGGTGAGAGGCGGGCCACGCCACGTAGCCTCAGCAGCTGAGTGCGTCGTAAAGCCTGATGACGACGTCGAAGACATTCAGCCATATATGGCGCCAAAGAAACGTCGCACGAATTCCCCCACCTCAAGTATTTGTGCATTTGTGCTCAAGGTAAAAAAAAATAATATGATAAACGGAATATTCGTGCATGGAGCAAAGCAGCATGACTCGTCGCCTAAGCAGAAAGCAGTTGGTTTAAGGGAGTGTTCCACACGTGTATGGGGTTTTGAACTGAAATAGTCATCTTGAAGGCCATTTGGTGCAGTTCACAGCCATCCTCTTCTCAAGACATACCCTCCTAGTTTCTGAGGTACACGTTTAGCTCAGAAACTATGCATGCAGAGCTGCAGGTTATTTCGGGATACTATTTCAAGGACACCCAGGCATGCATGACGACATAAAAACGTCATCCAAAATCTGTTATTATATTTGCCATGTGGCAATCAAGGTCGAGAAAACATAATTGTCAAGACGCTCATATCTATCGTTCGTGAGTAGGATTTCCGGACATAACTGCCGTCAATTGGCTCTCAATGAATGTTTCGCAACGTGCGATGACATAACCCAACAATGACGTCTTGAGCAAGATGCTGACTAAATTTAGAAGCTGCGTTGTCTGGAGCACCATTTTCCACTTCAAAGTACACAAGTAGTCTTAAAAGCTCATTTCATCACATCTGATGTTTGCTTCAGTATCTTCAAATATGGAACATTGCATTTGACAACCACCAATAGTCGTTGATTAGTTAATGAATAAATACATAATAATGAGCAATAAATATGGTATGTCATAGCCAATATTTCAAGCATTTAGGCATTTCCACCAGGGTTTAGGCATGCCGGGCATGGAGCTGCGACTCAAAAATCTTCAGATGAGCGTCGTAACTGAAAATGCAAAAGAAAATTAGAAAACGCATCATCGCGGAAGAATATACCTTCAGACCACGAGAAAGGGTAAAAAAAAACACGCACATATCGCTAGTAACAGGAACGTTCACGCTTGAGCCACTAATGCCATCTTGTGGCACTTTAAAGGGAATGTTCCATATTTGAAGATATTGAGGTAGGCATCAGGTATGATGGGCAAAGCTTACTTGTAACTATTGGTAAGCTGTCAAGGTTCAAAAACGATGCTAAGTAGCAAAATTGCAAAGTTTGTAAAAATGCGTCCCATTGCGTCATTGTTTGGTGGCGTCATGGAATGGTTTTGTGACGACAGCAATACCTGGCAGTATCTGGCATCCAGACCTAAAAAAAGGCCTCGAAACACACGAAAGCTGACGCTAACCGGCCAGTGTTGTCGCGGGAGCGGTGTCGGGAGGGAGATTGGTGGGTGGTTTGTTTGTGGATTTTTGTCTTGGTGCTGGCCGTAAGAAAAGCTTTGGTGGACTGTCTGAGATAGGCAACGTAGCGATCGCTAGCTTTGGTGGCACATTACTAATGTCAAAGCACGATATGTTGTGCTGCTGCTGTTGCTGCTATGCTGTTGATGATTTTGTCACTACTTTATTGTCGACACATCATTGCCTGCACTGCTGTAATCCTGACATTGATTACAGCAGTGCTGTGGTGTGCACAGTAGTTACTGTCTTTATTATTTGTAACTGGAAATGAGGTGTCCTGCGAAAATTAACCAATTTGTAACGTTGCTATATAAAGCCAAAGCATTGCTATCACTATGGTAAAGATGGTAAGGTTGGGCTACCAAAGATATTTTCTTTTTGCTTAGGATTATTTATGCAAATAATAGTTAACCCTGACATAGCCATTGTGGTGCAGTGGCATTCTTGCTGTTGATAGTCCTTTGGCAGTTAAAGCAGTTGTTACCAGTCATTCATATCGTATAACCTGCTGTCTCATAGGCTTGACATAGAGTAGTCAACCAATGTGGTACATTGTGCAGAAACACGGGTCAACAGCTTCATTGTGGCACTACTTCAGTGCTGCGCTGTGGCATGACATAATGAACAACGATTTGGTTTTGTACTGCAATCCATGCTGCTTTCATAATAAATTTCGTCATGAAAAATGGATCAAGCGTGCCCTCATGTGTTTACTCACCATCTGACGTATTACTGACCAAAGACACATGATGCGATATGCAAATCCTTTTCAGCAGAGCAGACAACCAATCAGTGACATCATTTACTCAGCCTGTTCTGTGAATCCACAAAACGTAGGTGAGAAAGACGCAAACACATTTCCTACTTCCACAGTCATGCAGCATGCTGCAGCCATCAGGCCGCTTTACCAAAAAATAACAGGAAAATTTTACATGTGGTGAAATGACACTGCGAACATGCTGACCTTGCACAAGCCTAGAGACATGACAAGTGCATGCAGTTATGTTTGGATGGGCAAAGTGCAAGGAAGTGATGAAGCTGTCAGTGCACACGAGGCTCATGATAAAAATATTGCTAAGTGCTGTCCAAGACACCAGCAGCAATACTTTTCCACCTTTCTCAGCGCCCAGCATCTCACACAAGTTGCAGTGACTATGACATTGATGACACACGAGCAATGCCCGCCTGCTCACAAAATTTGTGAAGACAGTACAATGTGCGTCAGTAATAATACCGCACTGTAGTTTCCACATTCTTTAGGGAAAGATGATTTTGCAAAGCCACATAGTGTGAGCCTCTACTGAGCATCCCCATTAACGAGTTACACGCACCAGCCCCTATTGCCAAAATGAATTGCTGATATAATGGCATGCAGTGGATTAATTACCTGCTGTAATACCTCAATAGGCTCAAAATGTTGGCAAGATAATAATGAAGTACCAGCTTGCCTTTGTACACCCCTGTAACATAAGTGCTAGTGTTTCTGTTAGTGTGCTGGCATTCCTTTGTCATGTTCAAACACAAACATAAAGGTAGAGGCAGGTATCAATATATCACATTTTATTGGGGGTCAGTAGACTTAAAGAATACCAAAACAATCTTCTCTCTCAGAATTACAAACCTCGCACGCACACTCACCATCACATTAAGATCAATACAAGCTACTGGCACACACCACCAGTGATCACACACATTCCAAGCCCTCGATTCACACTTTTTTGTCAAATAAGTGTGATCTCACATTTGCACAGCTCGCAGGACTTTCAAATTACAGGTTTCCTCGCAATTCCCGCACAGATTTCCAGTCATAACGCCGCATTTCACCGTGACCTCCCTTCAAAACAAAGTCCCAACGTGAGTTCATGGTAATGCAGCTCAAGAGGTTATACTTGGACGCCATTTTTTGTTCAAGATTTAAATTTGTCGTGCAATATGTGTGAATATTTAGTGAAATATATATATATATATATATATATATAATTACTGTCATGTTTCCCTACTTTCATAACGCCTTGCTAACTCATAAACCCGTGCAAGGTTCTGTGCTCCGGTGCACTAGGCGCCAACCGAGCTGTCATTAAGAAATACGTCAGAAGAAGAAAAAAACGCCAACAGGTGAAAAACGACGGACTTGCCGTCGAGTCCTTTATCATAACTTTCGGGAGAGTGGTCGTTTTTGGGTGCCGCACTTGTATGCAGATAGCGGCGTTCGTTTTATAACATTGGCCTGCGGCCTAGAAATGAGAAAAAATGACCCGCTCACGAGTGCAGCACAACCCGAAAGTGCTCACGCTTACGTTCGCGACACGCATTCAGCAGCGAAATCGTGCTAACAGCCAATCATCTTCCGCGCATTCTATCATACGCGGCGCATCATCGCTTGTGCGAATGAACCAGCGGCCATGCTGTTTTAACCACAAGCAGGAAACGGCCTGTAGCATGACCGCGATCGCATGCTGTTTCAATGATCTCATTAATGCTGAGGCAACCCTGAAATAGGCTCTCAATAAACCTTTTTGCATTTTTGCGGGGTGTAACTCAGGAACCAGAGCGTTTTGGGTCTTAAAAAGGACTTGACCGTGAACTGCATCAAAAGGTCCTCAAGATGGCTATTTCGGTACAAAACGCTATACACATGTGGAACATTCCCTTTAAGTATCCACAAATGAGTCGCCGTTCGGTGCAGAGGCAGCCAATATTGCGGCGACTATGACGTCAAAAACCCGATCAGATGATGACGTTTAAAGGAGAAACTTAACGAAGTAGTGAAATGGTGTTATTTAAATGAGTGCTTTACACTCAAACCATGCTGATGGTAACAGGTAAGCTTTTTGCATAAGATCTGACGTTTGCCGCAGTATCTTGGAATGTGAAGCACTCATGCCACCTAGCGGGAGCCTCGTCCGAGCGCCGAGCGCGCATCCCGAACAGGCAGCTCTATGCGGGCGAAGTCTCGGTGGGGACTCCCAGGTGCATGCAGTCTTGCCTCATCATCCTGTCTTTTTCAACGCTGAAAAGGTCACGAATGACCGAAAAGGCTCTAATCCAAACAAAACCATATCTAAGCATCCTTGTCGAGTGTTCCGATCGCTCCCGGGCCAAACCTCGTTTCGCTTGCAATGACCGAATCACGTTTAGCGGATAGTTTCTGAATTTTGATGGATGACATTTGAACATGCGCTGATTGGTCTGTATCCGTACTCTAGCTGGAAGAGATCGTATTACGCGGCCGCGTTGCAGGCAGATCATATTGCCTTCTCACTGGTGCCGTAAGCGCGAGCCGCATGTCCGGCCATGGAATGAAAGTAAGGAAGCTGCAGATTTGAAATGTTTCCAAATGTATTAAATGCGTAGTTAAATGCATCGCAATGTTCCGCTCGCCAGGCCGGGGAACACTGCGATGTTGGTAGCTGTGTTATGAAGCATCATGTGAGGCACATCGCCTCAGATCCCCATCATGCGAACGTTTTGTCCTGCTGCCTCAGCCCCTGCCATCTGCGACGCAGATTGAAACGAGCTCACGGCACCGCCAGTGCTCCCAGCCGCCGCCTTTGACGTCACGCCGTCAGTGACCGCGCGTACATTAATCGCCCATATTGACATTTATATGCCATACGAGCGTCAAATGCACTGGCCTGCTGGGCCGAAGCTCAGGCTCGAAAAGATGAGAGCTGGCAAATGGAATTATTTTTAAGATGAAAGACGAGCGTTCAGGCAGGTTATATGCATTGTGCACTATAATTTCACTATGAAGAGCCGACATGTTTTTTAACGACCCTTCCCAAACTAGGTAGGAACTGACAACAAGCTCTAGACAAGATTCCTTTAAACAGATGACGCTGAAAATGCGTGGTTTCAGCAAACTGTAGCCTTTCTCACAAAGAGTTGTCACAAAAAGTTTGTGTTTGTAAGTTGCAACTTAGAATTTACAAACTACAACTTACAACTGTTTCACAAAACTAGCGCGGTTGCAGAATTGTAGTTGTAAACCTCTGCGCCGTATGTAATTTGTCGCCGCCAATCACCGGCCGTGCCAAGGACGTATAAGAAGTACGCCTGGCCAGCTTTTTAGCACCCCATACGCCCAACGTTGACGTTACGTCACTGGGGTCTTGACATAGCGAGAGCAGCACGCAGCCCCGCACGATGCATATTACGATCTGGATATTTGCGTTTCCGTTGGTTACAGATGCACTGCATGCCAAATTTGCTGAGAAAAGCCACCCTTTCCTCCTTCTGTCCCTAAAAATACCTTGCGTTAGCAGACGATTAGTTCGGTGTAAATACGGTAAACCTAAACTAAATTGCATCGCCCATACTGAGCGGGACGTTGGTGTCAATGCATACAGTCGGGCTCGCCGTTCTCACTGTCCCCGCGCCTTCCGGCGCCGGTTTCTGTGACACCCATGTGCACGTGCCCAGGGTCGCACCCAGAATCCTGGTGGAGCAGGAATGACACAGGACTTCATTGAAGGCCCCTGGTGAAAGTTCATAAGTTTGAGCGGGCCCCGAAGTCTCATTTTCTTTCGTTTCTGTTTTTATCCACTTATTCCGACGGGCGTCTCCATGAAGGGGCCATGGAGTGGACCCTGACATCACATAATTGTTTCGTTCAGGCGTCGTCGTCAGTGGAACACTGGGGCCCATAGAATACTTATGGTTCGACGTTCTGGCGACACGGGCGCGGGGCCTCATGATCGATTCAGAGGCCCTCTGAGGAAACGTTGGTCTCCTTTATGACGCCGGCCGTCCTCTGACGGGAGCAGTTAGTGCGACTCGGAGTGGAGGCTTTCAGTGACGCACAATAATTTCTTGCAGGTACAGGGATCTACTAAATAACACAGGGATCCGTTACGTTCCATAAGCAGACATGACTACTAGTGGCGCCGCGGCCGACCCTGGTGGCAGGATATTGAACTAGTGTGTTTACCGCAGCGTTGTCTCAGAAGTAAAATTTTGTGTTTGCGCGTGCGCCGTGTGCCATGGAGTCATAAATCATCATTTGCTAGTCCATATTTTGGTGCAGAATTTAATTCTTTACATGACGGTAGGAAAAATAGTTGTTAAGCTTTGAGCATGTCGTCGCCAAAGTAATTAAATCAGAGTAATGTCAAGAGGGTTGCCACGTGTAAACTCAATTGCCGCGCGAAGCGCCCACGCGGAACATTCAAATTACGCAGCACCAGGTCGTTAAAATATCATATCATTTCATTGCTAGGGCGGATAATGATAGACAATTTAATTCCGCGTTTGATGGTGTTACGCATCTCCTGGTGTGATTTAGTATGTCGTCGCGAATTTCAGTCAAACTAATGGATATCACGGATGTCACCTGCGCGCAGGACGTCCGTGATGTGGCGTGCGCGTATTCTGTCCTTGTCAGTGACAGGACAGTCGTGCGCAGGTCGACGCTTGTCTACAAGTTTTAACATTCATGCATAAATGCAGAAATGTATGTGCGTGAATGGTTTTACGCATAAACATGAAAACGGTCAGGTACAAATGTGTTTGCGCATAAACGTATGTATTGATGTGAGCTGCTTCACTACAAGGATAACGGGGCCCTGGTATCAGCAGCTGATTCAGCAGAACCAGATAATGTGAAAATTAAAATATGTTCGGCATAGTCACTGCACTTTGCTGCCCCCCCCCCCCCCTCCCCCCTTTGCACAAGCGTGTTCGAATCTGGTCACGGCGCCGCGTCTGTCTGCGCAGAAAATTGAAGGTCTTATTTCATCAATATGGCGCTTAGAATATAGCAAGTGTAACTCAGCACAGCCGTAGAATCAACAGACATAGCAAAAATCCAGGTTCTGAACGAAAACCAGTAAAAATAACGAGGTTTCTTTATTGCACACAAATTTGAAGGCCAACCATAACAGTTGGCGGCGGTGCCGCCGATACCACGACGACCCGCCTACGCGCGAGGGCGACCACCACGGCTTGGGTGGCTGTCCAGCCCGGTCGCACCATCTTCCATGCGGCTGGGTCACTGGCCGCGTCTCCGTAGAGGCAGCGCTTCCTCGCAGCGTTCTAGAAAGTCTGCCTGCGATGTACAGCCGCCACGGCACACTCATGCATTGGACGCGCCCTTCTTTGACCCACAGAGCAGGTGATTCAGGACCCTTGCTCGCATCAAAAGGATCTGCTTTGGGGCCTGTTTGAAGTTTGCTGCACTGAAGTATGTTGAGGTCACGAAATAATTTAGTTTTAATTCATTTTGTTGTTCAAAGGTACCTAGGCGACCCACACGTGAATTAATTTCATGACAGTGGTGGCCAAGAATACGGAGATGGGGCGTAAGGGCTCCAGTTCTGTGCTTATGCCACATGGTCACTACCAGCTCATACCCATGTTCTCTCTCCTTTTCTTTCATCACATCACCCTCCATCACATACTCCTTGTCCTTTCTCATCTTCCCACCCTTACAGTGCACTCAGAAGGCACTACTTTATTGGTATCTCCCACTGCACTAATACAACGCACATGCCATCCTTGCTGGTGTGTCTCACTATTATATAGGATAGTGTCCACACTTTTGCCCACAAAGTAATGAAGGTCTTTAAACAGAACTGGCACACTGACAGTACACCTTGCTTTTTGCCGAACAGGAAAACAAAGAGCCTTGAAGATTTTGGTGTTTAAAGACTTGGCAACGAGAGCAAGAGATGCTTTGATAACTGTATTCTGAGGTGTCCCATAGAACTTCAGGGTGCTGATACTCTTCATCTGAAAAGGATGGAAAATGGTTCAGGAAAAAGCAAGCATTAAATGAACATCACTGTCACTCTGTACCACATGAGCTGTGAGATGAAAATGGTAGTCATGTTTATGGTCATGCAGGAGAGCAACTGAAATGCAGTGGAACATGCAATTGACTTGGCATTATGCTCTGTCCATCATAACATCATTGAAAAGAATGAAGTTCATAAAATTGAAGGAATTAAGAAATGAATAGTGTTTGTCATCAATAAAATCCAACAGAGTGAAAACTGGAAATGTCAAAACACATGGTGATACTTCTGCCATGATACACATGATACCTGCTTTTAATTGTCTTTAAAAAAATTGGAAGTTCCCATGGATAATCAAACACCAACATAGGTTTGTGTACTGGCCAGAAGAAATGTAGCATTCGGTTGGGTTGGGAAATGCAAGCCTGACACAAGGCTCAGAAGCATGATCATTACAAGGACATTCAGTGGGCAATACTCCCTCAAAAGAGACCAACTTCAGTCCTACTGCAATGTAGCATCCAGCAAAATGTCAACATACATTGTACAGTGGTACCAAAGGTGCTCGAATGAATAAGGCCTTGCCAAACAGCTGAATGAGGTCAACAATGCAGTCAGCAAAAGGCATCTGCTGAATGGCATGGAGGTAAGATCAATGTGCAGACTGTTTGGTGCATGGGTGTGCCAGCATAGCCCAGACCACGCTGGGCTGAAGTTCCTGATGTTTTGTTTGCATATGATCACCATCACAGCATTATGATTTCTTCAGTATTTCTATCAGACTTACTTCCCGCATGGCGAGGTCAGAATTCTGAGGGTTTTCGTAGGTGCTGATACCATGGGAAACTTGTGCTAGAAACCTTAGGCTGCATAGCATTGATACTTTTGTCAAACCTGTTAAAAACACTTCCATGCAGTATGCAAAATTATAATTCATGAACATTCATTGCTTATTGGAGGCCATTAACAATGAACAGGCAACAGCTGAATCCCAGTCATTGCTCCTGCATATAAGTGTGCTGCTTCTGAAGCCAGAAGTCAGGTTCAAAAGGATTCAGATGTGTAGACCCTAGAATAATGTACAAGATCAATTTAGTTTTAGATGTGGGCATGACCAGAAAGTGCTGGAATGTAGATTGTTGCCATGCGTGTTGGTATTATGATCAGGTGACGTATGTTGCAAATCAGACATTGCTAGCCTTCCTGGTGTAAGCAAATGAAACACTCAATGTATGCACATGTTCGTTAATGCAGGCATACAGATATGCTGTTAGGTGTGAGATCCAATTGATGCTTAAAAGAAATTCTCAATTTTGTTTTGTTTGCAAAGACCTTGGTTTATCAAACTAACTGATCTAACCTCATGCAATTCCACGGTAAGTATACCATGTTTTCACCCGTGAAAAAAAATGACGAGGAAGATTGGATGATGCATCAGGGTATCGAAGGAGCATTCAAGTGTGAAACAATACGCACCTTTCACCCATCTTCGCCAGACACGTCCCTCCTTGCTGCTGAAAAACCATGTCCACAACTCCAACGCGCGAAGCCGGAGCGGCGGCAACGTTATACAGGACGCACAAAGCACCCGCCGTTTCAGCGCCAATTATTAGCAACGTCTGTCGCAGGCGCGCCATACTCGTATTAAATGCTGGGAATATATAAACGTCTTGATAATTATTTTCTTTCCTTATGCGCCCCAATGTCCGCAGGTATACGGCGTTTAAACCGTAACGCACTTTTAACAATATCAGACCCCTGAGCAAAACGGAGCAAGATCGTGTGTTGGTTACTAGGCCCACTGTCCGACATTTAACCATTTCATTGTGTCAATCAATGCGGGCCCTATTATTGCTATATTTCCTATCTCCCTTTTTTGTCGGAGGACCCCAACAATGCAAGAGGCCCGCTGACACGCCAGGTCCCGTCACCGTCCCCTTCTAGCAAACGGGCCCGCTGCCGACTCGGATTCCCTTGCGGACACAGGATCCTTTGTCAGGCACTGGGGCCTCATGATAAAACAAGGTGGCTCATGTTCATCTGCGCTTAGCAAGCCTCTGCGCCCACTTGCCATTAGTTCGTACCAACAGCAGGGGCGCAATCGAGATTTTCTAAAGAGAGTGGGAGCATACCTCGGCGAAAGCGCATCACGCCAATTTTCCTTTTTTAAGAGCGCTGTGGTAAAGGTGAAGACCTGTGAGCAGAATGGAGCGCCCCTTGACTGTGCTCCTCCAGGACAATCACGCTGCGGCGACAGCAGGGTTTGACGACTAGGACCTTGTAGGCGGGAGTCGGTTTGTTTACTTTGTGAGTTTGTGAGGGCCTTCGTTTGACACCGGCCTAGCATACTTGGTTGCCCCCCCCCCCCCTTCACAAATATTTGGACCCCAATGCTACAAAATCTTAGGAAAATATAAATATCACGGGGGCCTTCTTCAGACATGGCCTGCGGTTGATGAACGTTCTACTAAAATCAAGGACTATTCCTTGCAACCAATTTGAAAAACTATCCCACATTAAAATCAAGTGGCCTAAGAGCCGGTAAAAAATTGTTTAGGGCGAGGTTAGGTTTCCAGTTCCTCACAAGGGCGTAATGCCGCAGAATAATTTGTTTGAGGGGAGGGCGGAAAATGGCTCACCCTATCACAAAATATGCATTTCATCTGGGCCCTGAGCCTATCCCCAATCACTTAGAAAAGGTGACGCCCCTACTTGCAGGATAATAGAAACACTGACCGAACCAGTACGACTTTGCTTGATACTTCTAATCAAAGTTTGAAGGGCTATTAATTGCCTTGCCTCCAATCACTTTCAATGCTGCAACTATTCTGCGTTTCCGCTACGCCACGGCAATGGAGACAGCAGCGGTGGGGGCCAATGACACAGGGCACCATTGACGTCGCACGGGATTCCACTAATAGGAATTCCAATGATGCCCCCCCCCCCCCCCTCCAGTGTTTCACCCGCCAGCTGACATTGCCAATTTTCGACGAGCGCAGAAAAACAAATTTCATTATGGATCATCATAAATAACGCGGTTTGTAAACAAAAGCAAAAGAAATGTATCGGAATTGTCAAGGAACAGCACATTAGGTTCCCAATGCCAGCAATCAAGTACATTTGTCATTGTATTCACCGTGCGCCTTCCAGTTTTTAGCAGAAGTAAACAGAATATTGACACTGTCATGGCAACCAGCGAAACAGTGATTCAGTGAACGAGCGTAATATTAGTGCTCTATTACCATGCTAGACACGCTTATTCTACTCACAGACATGGGATTCACGCATCGTTTACACCCGGCGATAGCTGTCCCAGTTTGGCGTCAGGGTGAATGTCGTCGCATACCCGCAGCTTGATGGACGAGTATACCTGCTTTCGCTGGCATGAGTAGAAACTACACTTAAAATTAAGACATTTCATAAAATATTAGTACAGCCATTTCATCTTGGCAGTGACTTCGATGCCAGATGGCCTACTCACGGAAAATGATCACCTTCGTACCAGTACCCTCCCACCCCACCACCGCGCGAGAACAAGACAACGCAGGATTTCGATCGGATCGGCGCGGGTGCCAAGGCCACTTACAGTGATGGGTAATAGCGCAAAGGAATAAATTTGCTGCACGCTTGGTTGCACGGGCCATGCGCGGAGTTAGAGATAATTAAGTCCATCGACTCCATCACTGGATGCTTCCTATGAGTGTTGTGTTCTGCGAGCTTGTTTGCCCTTCCACTTCCTCTGAGTGCTTTATTTTGCCCCGGGGGATTCCTGCAAGCTTCCCTCTTGTGCGAGCTTTGCGTCCACAATCCATTCTCGCTAGTGGCATTGCCTTAAGCTTACGATCACCTATTCTACAACGGGGTAGGCCATCGTTGATTTGTAGTTGTAATTTGTACTTTTAATCATACAAATGCACCGCGACTGGAAAATCAGCTGGTCTTTATGAAACATACCAAGGTACGGTTGTAGAAATTCTCGAGAGATTTGTCAGTTTTTGTGTGTGACTTTGTAAGTTTGTAATTTGTAGCTGTTGGTAGGTGTCTGCTTTATGAAACACATTTTTACAACTACACATACAAATTTAGAAACTACAGTACAAATGTACAAAAAACTGCCTTTGTGAGAAAGGCTACAGATGTGCGTCGCTGACAGCCTTGTGCATGTGGTAGTCCATTGTTTCCTAGATGATGCGCGCATAAGGAAATCTGCTTCTCAAGAAATTCAGGGTGCTGTCGACTTCTGCTGACACGGATATGAATTGTGCGTAGGAAAGCGTGGAATAAGGTAAGAATAGATTGACTTCTGAAATTGCTCATAACAAGCAGGACAAAACGATCACAGCACTTAAAAAATGATCCCACGCTCATAGTAATTACTTGACTGTTGGCGAATGCAGGGTGGGAAAAAAAACATCATGCTTGCCGAGGTAAACTAGGCGGGTAACGATATAATTATGCACCGCAGTCCACAACCTGAAAATAAAAGACAGAAAATACGCAGAGTGCCCCTTCCATCGCTTCCATGGAGACCGGTCTTTGTTTCGGGTTACACAAACACGCAAGGCGCACGGATTATATACCAACGACAAAATGAGCAAAATTCTAATGGTATTGAATTTGTGAGGGTGGGAAATAATGAACAGTACTCTTACCATTCTGCTGACGTAGCCAGCGCGACCCGCCCAGTTTACTTTAACTATAGGTAGAGACTTGCCCACTAACATTTTTAAGAGGCAGAGCAGAAATCGAACATGTTCCTTGAGGTCATGATTTGGGTATCCGTCTGCCTTTGAAGACCGGTGCGCGGGGTGAGCCTTTTCACCGCTTCACTACTTCATCACGAGGGCCCTTTCCGTCGCATATTGCGAAGAAGTGCCAGGCTTAGTCCATCTGGCAATCAGTTCGATGAAAGCATGTGTTCCCTAAGTTAAAAATATTTTATAAAGGGCATCTGATATGTCGGTGAAGTAATTAATTTTCCGGAGTGACTTGTTTCCTTCGTCAGAATTCTGTCAACGTCCTTTAAATGCGCTTACCGTCTCGGACTTTTTCTTCTTATATATTTTTCTATATGTATCTTCGCCATACATTTTCCAGGAGTTTGGTGCAATGTTAAAAGCGTGGTGCAGGTTGTATGACCCATCGTTTGCACTCCACTTCGCCAGCGTCGGCTTGTTATGTTGGTCAAGTGCGCAAGAAATGACTTGAGGGAACATGATCTCGAGCAATCGTTGTAATGCCCCGGCCTGCATTTTTCATTTGTGAGGTCGCCGACGTTTTTTCCATGAAGTGTTCTGTGGTGAACCCACCGTCGACCGCTTGCATCACCAGTTTGGATTCTGATGATGCACACCGACGCAGGCGAAGTGTGTTCCAGTGGAACTGAACACCGACGCGGGCGGAGTGCGTTCCGGTGGAACGGGCCAGCTCACACCATGCCGCGCGGAGGCCGTCGGGTGAAAGCCTGACCGCGTCAGCAATTTGATTTGTGTACACGTGGTATGCGATCCGGAGGTTTGCCAAAACCAGGTGCTTATGATGCACCTCTTTGATCCCGCCTTTGTCACGCATGTTGATGCAGTTGTTCATACCAAGCATCAATCTGCTGATAACGTCTCTCTAAAAAAAAACGCATTTTGCAAATCCTTGGCCAGAGGATTTGGCGACGAAACGCTGGTTTGGCCTGTCCGAGGCTAGTGGTGTCACCTGCAAAGGCATGCTATTAAGGTTGTCTTGATATGTGGCGGATTAAAGCGATGCGAACACGCTCTCAAAACGTATTACATACATGACATATGTAAATATATGTAAGCATATGTATACACATATATGCATAAAGATATATGAGATATGAATACAAAACACATTTGAAGGGTGCTGCTCTGCACGACTGTAAATGGAGCAGACGCCTTAAGCTGGGCACGTCCACAAGTCATAATCATAGACCATGTGGTCTCTGCTGACGCAAGATCCGGTCATTTGTGCTCGCCTCTGATTCTGACGCGATTATCTTGTGCTGGTTGAAAAACACGCAACAAAAAATAGATAAATCGATCAGGAGTGTTTTTGCGAAGCCCGGTCATAACGCGCTTGGCATCTATTGATGGTTACCAGGGCGATCCCGTGGCGCTGATGACATTTCCGGTCCGCTTGGTCTGCCCCGATCGAGGAGCATGAGTACAATGGAAACAACAACAAAAAAAACGAGGCGACCACAATGGATGGGCGAGGGAAGGGGTAGACCAGCGGCACGACCTGAATAGGCGCGGAGGGAGATTGTGATACACTTCGACAGCAACGAGTGCGCATGCCCGCGACACTTGAAATCATCCAGGGCACAAAAGTGATCCGCAGCGGTGACAATACTGCAGCCAGTTTGAGCTCTCTCGAGATCTTGATAAGATCACGTAAACAGCGTCGCGCTGGAGGTTGCAGTCCTGGCGAAGCCCGTCCTAGCTAGGTGCTCTTTGTTCCACCTGTCGTAGTGTTGTCACCTGACACCCAGGCCGGACGAGATGAGGGCCGGCCGCCCTGACGCCGCCTGGCCCTTTCACGCCAGGCGCTCCCTGAACTGCGCAATCCCGCTCTGGGATCTTTATTTCCGGTGATACAGCTGGAGACACCAAATTCAAAGAGCAGGTAGCGTGTACGTGACCTCACTTGTGTCGCATTCTAGGGCTTCTCGGTCATGACCTTCGGGTCACATTTTATCAAAGGTCAAACTTCAGATCGGAGTGTGAAGTGCCCTCAGACCTGCCCATGCAGGATACCTCTTTTAAGGAAAAGATTAATTCTGTTCATTTCAGGTCAGCTACCTTGTTTGACCTGCAGAAGGCCAAGGTGACCAAAAATACTTGATTATATTAATACTTGAATTTACGGGAGCGTCTGCCAAGGACTACGTTAGGCTGTGTGTTCTCAAGGAATAAAAGCCCATCGTGGTCATTTTAGGTCAGTGACCTACTTTAATATTGCTGAAGTCCAAGTGAAATGCCCACATGTCTACATGAAATTGTTTACATGAAGTCCCCATGAAATATGCAGTTTGCTCAGTGATTTGTTGTTGTTATCTGGGCTTAAGGGCGCGTCGACATCCGCGGTCATTTTGCGCCCAAACTTTTGCTGTGTAAAACTATGACGTGTTATAATATAAAGGTTGCTGTTTACATCTCAGTGATCCAGGAATGCAAAATAAGGTGTCAAAAGTAGCCTGTTAAAACGATTCACCATAAAAAACAGCTTGATTTTGACACCGGCCTCATCTTTATATCTCACACAAAAACAATGGATTTAGTCGCAATGCTAAACTAAATTGTCTCCTTGAATTGTCTAATTGAAGTACCTGCCAAACAAATTGCCAAAGCCGCCGTGATGGCATTAGAATGAACGATTTCCTAGCAATTATCTTCAAGGACAGCCATGGCCTGCTCTTGTCTTCCCACAGGTCACTTACCTTACAAGATTGCACCTATTTTTACAGAAAATTTAAGTTATTCAATTGTCTGCAGCTATGCAAAGTTTGGCGCAGCTACGCCGCAGCGTTTGAAATCATTCTGAAAACACCTTGTGAGTTCCAATTACCCCCACCCCCTCATGCGAGCACGCGTTAGAAATGTCGTTGAAATCATTATTAGCATGGGTCAGGTTCCATGAGTTCAGTTCAGTACCAGCGCTCATGAGATTTTATCAATATTGCTCAATTGGTAATATGTCCGCATCAGGCGCAGATTTAGGAGGAAGCACGTGGGACATGTGCATTTCAGCCGCACCCTGCAACCAATGAACATGACCTCTCCGTGCGGGAGAACAGAGGAAAATGTGTGCTTCGCACGATTCATGGACAACACAGTTTCAGAGCCACATCACACAGATATGGTGGCAATGGCAACGGATTACACTACAAAGCGAGCGAGCAGTGTACCTAAAAAACCTCCCCGGAGGTCCCAGACATATGAAAGCCAATGGTTGTACGTTGGTAATGTTTGTGTTCAGAAGCATCAGGACTTTTACAAAGGGCCATCAGGATCAGAAAGTGCAGACGCTTTTATAAGCGTAGGAGATTCCCAGAAACGTCACGGTTCCGAGGGACCTCAGAAAATACTGGAAAAAACCTTAGCAGACACCTACAGTATCAGTTGCGGCCGAAAAGACATCAGGGATCTTCTGAATAAATGAAATATATAAATATCAGTGATATTCATCTCTGGGTACCTCAGAGTCCTGAACAGCAGGGAACACATACAAACTAGCTTTACCAACGCATTGAAAAGTCCGTGTCATATAACATTGGCAGACAGAACGATCTATTTGAGCAAAGCTTCATGCACAAATTCACACATGCTGCTCCTTGAAAACTACTTTTTATGGCCTGGCTAGGTCTGATGGTGTCCGCGGATGGAAGGGGTGAAGTCATCGTAACTAACTAGCTTGGTGACAGGGGCCAGACTGCTGCAAATTTCGATGTTCAAAACAGGGTCTCAAAAGAGCAGCACTCACCGATTCCCGATTGACTACGAGTGTCCAATCGAGACTAACAGTATGCCGTTGGCTCAGTGATTTGTTGTTATCTGGACATAACGACGTCTCGACATCCACGGTCATTTTGCGCCCAAACTATTGCTGTGTAAAATTACAGCGTGTTATAACGTAAAGGTTGCTTTTGTAGGCTTCCCAAGCGCATCCACACAAATTGTAAAATGAATGGTCGTGACATGCAGCGTGCAAAGCAAGTACGTTAGGGTGCTTTCAACCAGGGTCGTCTGGCGTGAGAAGCTGCGGTAAAAGTCAGTATATGATCATGAAGTCCATGTCGTTAAGAAATGCAAGAACTGTTCTGACGTTGATAGTGATCTCCTCGCCAATAAGTGAACGCAAGGACAATCTAAGCTGCACATGACGACCAAAGCGGTGATAGCGTTCCGTGGCGAAGTGTGGGCACTGCATGAGGACATGGGCGACGGACGGCGCATGATCACAGCGAGGAATTTTCGGTGCCTGCCCTGCTGAGAGGAGAAAACCATGTGTGCCGTGTGTGTGACCTATGCGGATGCGGCGCAGGCTAACTTCCTCCGTTCCAATGTCGCGATGAGAGGACTGCCACTCGCCTACGTTTGACATGATAGTCCCAAGCTTGTTTCGCGCATTTCCATTGTCATCAGTGTTTTTTTCCGATCCCATGCCTTTTGCCATCTACCTCTAAGCGAACTGACAGCACCTGCCTGAAGTCAGAGAACGGCGCTCGAAAAGAGCGAGAGCGAGTTCCGACTGCTCCCCCCCCCCCCCCCTCCCCCTGCCGCAGTGCCCGCCCTCTCTTTCCCAGTAATGCCGACGTGTCTAGGCACCCAACCGAAGACAGCGCACTTCTCGACCTGTTTGAGGGATATAAGTCGCCTAATCTGTTCTACTAAAACGTCCTCTGTTTTCAACTACTAGATGGCCAGAATACTGCTCAAGGAGTCAGACAGAATAAGAAACTGTTCCGCTCCCTACTCCTCCGCAGAGACTAATGCCTTCTTGATGGCAAACAGTTCAGCGGTAAAAATCGGACAAAAAGGGGACAATGTAAGACATTTCATCCAGTTGCCACACACTACAACGCATCCTGTGCTTGCCTCAGGCCTTCAGCCACCCTTGTACATGCAAAAGCATGGATCATGGTCGATGCACATACGCTGGAGAAACCCGGAGCGAACCTCCTCAGCACTCGTCGATCTTTTGACCTGGACATGGAGAGAAAAATCGCAGATCATTGTTGGGAGGCACCATGGCGGGCATGGTGATCCCATCAAACGAGTGTCGCCCTTTCTTCTGATATAACATTCTGGCAAACTCTTCTTGATCCTCACACACGAAGGCTTTGATTAGCTAGCATTACCACCTTTGAACAGCTGGATTAGATGCCTCGAAAAGATGCAGCGAAAGGCCGGATGCGCCCTAAACTGTGCAATCTTTAAGACACACGGTGTGCTAAGCATTTCGCGTCAGAGTGAGGGTGGCGTGTCATTCGCTTCAACCAAGAGACTTAAGATCAGACTGGTTCTAAATGCCCCAGTAGCAATGCATATTCCATCATGGTGGACTGTGTCAAGCGCGCGTTTAATTGAAGTGCCGGCCAATCCGAAAGCTTTGCGGCCATATTCTAGCTTGGATCAGATCAGCGCCCTGTACAGAATAAGCGGTGTCCTGTAGTCAGCACCATATGCCACCTTGGACACGACTTTGAGAATGTTTAAATGCCTAAAGCACCTTTCTCTGAGCTTTTTAAAATGCGATAAATGCGTCGGTTTGTTGTCAAATACTAGCCCAAGGAAACGTGCGCCAGACTTAACTGGGATTTCGTGCCCCTACATGTACACTCGTGGGTCCATGTAGGGTTTCTGCCTCCTGCAACAATGCATCATCGTTGTCTTTGATATCGAAAATCGGAAGCCGTTGCGGGAGCCCCATATCTCAACTGTTTGCACACACCTGTGGCTGTCGCGCGGCGCTAGCTGTCTGCGCGTTGCACCACACTGCCAGATCGTCAACGACCAGTGAGGCTCCGATGTGTGGTGGGAAGCATGTCCCGACGTCATAAATCATAAGGGTAAACAGAGAAACGCTGACTACGCTGCCCTGCGGCACGCCGTTTTCTCGAATGCAGACGTCAGACAGGCCTGACCCTACTCCGACTCCGAATGACCTGTCGTTGAGGAAATTCCGAAGAAAATGTGCCATATTCCCGCGTATACCATAGTCATTGAGCTCAGTAAGAATGCCGTGTCTCCATGCAATATCATGTGGTTTATCAATGCCGAAGAAGATAGCGACCACATGCCGTTTACGCTTAGAACATTTGCGTGCTTCTGTATCCAAGCATACAAGGTGATCATTGTGCTTCAGTTTCTTTTTGGAAACCGCACTGTATGTTAGAAAGAAGTCGTTCTTTTCCAGGTACAACATCAATCGGGAGTTTATCACTTTTTGAGTAATTTGCCGAGACAAGATGTCGCTTAGTGGTTTGCAGACTTCACATTCACCTGCGCCATGCTCCTGGTTTTATGTGTGTCTCTTCTGTCCGCCGTGTGACCCTCTATCTCTTTGTTTCCTCCATCTTCTCTCTGGCGTTCTGTGTCTCTGTCTTCCTTATCTTGTGCACTTCCTCCCAGTAGGTGAGGACTGAGAGCGCCCTTAGTTAATGAGTCGGAGAATGCATTCTATGGTACAAGTGTGGTACGTGCTAGATCTCTGGACGCAGCACCGTCTCGGAACAGTGCACACTGGTCCGCATTGACAGCACTGTCAGTGACATTGCTTACAGCTCATCTTTTCGTCATAGCACGTGGAAATCGACATTGATATTCACGTTCTGTTTCTCTTAAAGTAACTGAAATATGGCTCTCTCCAGTATTGAGAACATAAATGATCTACGAGGGTCGACAGCTTGGCATTCTCTGTCTTGACTTTTTGCGCAAATATGTACTGAAAATTGTATTTTGCATCGTAGCTTGTGATACAGCCAAGGCACCTCCAAGAAGACAAAAAAGCCACACCCTCATTTTAACTTGAAGGCCGAGCCACACTGCTTTACAAGACCATCTCACAGCTGGTTCGCACAATTGTAAGGTTATGCGTCCATGTCTTCAAATGCTCCTGTAATAAGCTGACCGAAGCTGCTCAAGCCAATAGGCATCGGCTGCGCTTACACTTTCATGACAGAGAATGTTTGCCCACACGCCTTTTTCAAGTCGCGCTCGCAGTTTGAATGTGACAACAAATCCCAGATGTCACGCGTCCCCAGAACACAACTGTAACGATGTCAGTCGTCCTCAGCACACAACTGTAACGATGTCAGTCCAGAACACAACTGTAACGATGTCAGTCTTAATCTTGTGCGAAGCGCGCCGATTCGATCCTAACCCCAGAAGCAGCTCCTTCAATAGTTTCCACGGCCGCGGCTATCGGAAGATAGCTCGAGCTATTCAAAACCCATTAAAACGACAGGCACCCCAGAAAGCCACCTGCATTCAGTCCTGTCCATTAACGCTGTGATGTCATATGACGGGACAGCATTCATTCTCATCATCATCATGCTTCTGTCCCGCCAAATTGGACATCGCACTGGTTTACATCGACGCCGAAAGGAATACTTTGCTTGCCCCCCCCCCCCCCCTCTCCGCACACCATACGCACTAATGTGGGGACTTAATTTGCGCCCCTAATCAGCGCGTTTACCATGTGAATGGAACACATTCACCCTTGTTGCAAAACTATGATGGACCAAAGTTGCTACTTAATCCTAATAGTGGCTGACTCTCATGCCAACTTGCAGGTTCTCCAACATGCTGGAATGTCGTCCCTACAAACTTATGTGCGGACCAATTTGCAATTGCAGAGTCCCATAACACAGTGGCGTCCTCTCAGCCACAAAAAGGGCTTGATCCTTCTCATCAAAAAGACCTGTCAGACCCAAGGAGACCTCCTGCCTTAGTCCATTATGACCATGTCATTCGTGACGAGGCCCTCCTGGAGTGCCGCAAACCTCAGTCATTCAAGTTGTTTATGATGCAGATCGGTGACGTGCTCCGGGTCTTCACAAGAACTTCCTATGGTTAATTGGTTTCCCATCACAAATAACACTATTGGAGCCTTTTAGTGCTCATGGCTGGACTTATTGGGAAAATCAATGGGATCTATTCTGGTCGCAACAAGCGTCCTTTGCTATACAACGACTCAACTGTATGACCAATCCCTCAATTCTGCCGGTTTGAAGCCTTCCTCGGTGATGTTGTGGGCCCCTAGCGATAATCAGGTTTTTAAGCGCTTTAAGATCCTTATCTACATTTTTGAAGCCTCTATTATTTCCCTACTGGAGCCTCCTGCATCATGATTACCCCCGGCCATACATGATTTTCATAGCTGGGGCCTCCTCTCCATCGCTTTGAAACTGCGTTGCTGGTGATGACCGGGACTACACCATTGCTGCTCACTGGGCACATTAGAGCCATTTAAACAGGCCTCGAAAGAATTACGGGCTTGTGAGATGCACGTTAATCCACTATGACCGACTCCGTTGGCCTACTGGGCGCTCTGCCCACGTGGCGAACCGCCACCGATGCACAGGATAAATCGGTTGCTTGCAGAGTGCAGGAATGCTATGCTAATTACAACGGCATGCCTGCGTTCTGCGGTTAGCCAACCGAGAAATTGTTTTGTCCACTGAGGCCTGCGCGTCATGGTCGTCGCGCGAACGTATTGCGCGTGGCACGGTCATACAATGAGACGTCTTTGCGAGAAGGTGAACAAATTTGTCCGGGCAGGAACGGCATCGATGGCTTTATATAGCTACACGGAGGGCTGCGGAAACAGATAACGGAATGGAGCGGCAGCACGCCGTAGTGCTAACGGATATCGTGAGACAAAGAGAACGGCCCGCCACCGGCTGGTTGGGACGCAAATGAACGCTGTAATTCCAAGCGTCGCGAGACGATGGGGAGCTGGAGCTGATGATGACTGGCGGGACGGGGAGGATGACAGGCGACCGAGTCCGAGGCCGGGGTAAGGAAAACACGCTTCGAAGTGGTAGAACGACCAGGTGACCGCTTCGAGATAACAAAAAATTACGGCGGGAAAATCGGATCACATTTGCTTTCAAGGACCTGACTGAGCCACGTGAAGCTGGGCGGAGTAAGCACAGTTGCCAAAAAAAAAAAAAACATTGGAAAACCGCGCTGGACAGCTATGGTACGTTTTCCAAATGCCACCGGAGTCACGACGCAACACTGGATGAGATTCTGCAAGCAGAGCAGGCCCACGGATCGAACGCGTGTGGTCTCCACATTAGCCATGCCCAAAGCGGTGCTGCAAGCAGAGTAGGTCCACGGGTCGAACACGTGTGGTCTCCACATTGACCACGCCCAAAGCGATACTGCAAGCAGAGTAGGCCCACGGGTCGAACACGTGTGGTCTCCACATTAGCCATGTCCAAAGCGATGCTGCAAGCAGAGTAGGCCCACGGATCGAACACGTGTGGTCTCCGCATTAGCCATGTCCAAAGTGATGCTGCAAGCAGAGTAGGCTCACGGATCGAACACGTGTGGTCTCCACATTAGCCATGTCCAAAGCAATACTGCAAGCAGAGTAGGCCCGCGGATCGAACACGTGTGGTCTCCACATCAGCCATGTCCAAAGCGATGCTGCAAGCAGAGTAGGCCCACGGGTCGAACACGTTTAGTCTTAACATTAGCCTCTAGGTCTCCACATCCACACGCCCAAATCGATACTGTTTCCAGTAATCAAACACAGTTATCTAATCTTCCTGTCCCCGTCTACGACCACGGCGCCAGAATCGCTAATTTGGGTTAAGTTGTTGCCAGGACTGTTTCGAAGCCAGTTTTCTCATCTGGTGGAGCAAAGTTGGCACATGCTGCCTTCAGCCACAGTTAGGGCAATAGTTACTCTGACCTGTCAATGCAAGACAGGCTGAGAGTGAACACAGATGCTTCCATCATTATGGCAAGGAGCTGTATCGGACAGTTATAGAAGGTCCTATTCAGAACGGGAGAAAGTTTGTTCTGCAACTGGGCCCTCACAACCTGTCACTTGTTTACACAGGGCCCGCAGACCTGTCGCCCAGATCCAATTCAAAGTGAACTGTCACAAAGTTAGTTTGAAACACGGGCAAAGGAGCAGCCAATGGTTAATATAGATGGCGAGCTTGTGAAATCCGCTAGTGGAATAAGTATCAGCCATGTCTGAAAAGTGGCTGAACAGCCACCCAACGAGAAATGCCTCGACTGCAGTGACGCTCAGAGGCTGGTCAGGTGCTGAAACTTAACGCAGATGTCGCCGGACTGCACCGGTCATCTCCAAGGAGCACATCGAGACATCCTAGTGTGCGTATGCCTTGCTTGTTCGCTCGCTGCCAGAGCCTGGCGGGGCTACTGTCCACGGAATCGTGCGGTCCGGTGACCGAGGTCCTCCGTGGTCCCCCTCCCCGGCACGCACCAGCACAGGCCAGGCCAGCTGGAGGTCTTTGCATTTCAAACGCATCCCCAGCCGGTCCCCGGAGGAGCTGTCCACACCGCGACGGACAGGACGGCGTCAGCGTCCCCAAGGTCTGTTTTAGCCGAGTAATGTTTGAACCGCAGCCACGGGAAAACAGTGTGAACTTCGTTTTATGGTATAGGTTTTAGAATCGCGGCTGAGTGTGAAAGTGCAGAAACCTCACAGCAGCGTTGATAAGTGGGAGCTAAAATATAGCAATACCACAAATGTAGAAGAAGGCCCCAAACGCAACTTGCATTTGGAGAGCAGCAACTGGAAGCCAGACATTTTTATTTCGATTTGGAAAGCAAGCGCATGATAGCAGCTCTGCGTCTTGGATAACCTGTGGCGACCGTTCGTTGTTTGCCGCTGGGGTTTTGTGCCACATCAGCTTAACCACAAGATTATGGGAAACAGCACCTGTGGGCACCATGAAAGCATTCGACTCAGGTTTTAAGCAACGCTGCTCCCATAAGTTCATGCTGTTCGTTTGCGTAATAAAGTGTAATTTTTGGCAGTGGGCTCAAGCCGACACTGCTCACGAACTTGCATTGGCATTGGCTTGCGAGTTGTCACGATGTAAGTCACTACATTCCAGCAAGCATCCAGCAATCCTTGCAATGAAACTAAGCGTCACTGCATTCCAGCAAATGTCTTTTCCAGCAAACGGAGATTTTTCCATAGCAAAAAGCAGGGTGAAAACGAGCAATCATAAGCATTGGCGTTGTGACCTAAATCCTAAGAACCCCTCTTAATGCTTTTGAAAAAGTAGTTATTCCCGCTGGTGGCCCTGCACCACATGCAGCCAGTTAGTGACATGCAGCATACAAATTTTGCATTTTGCTTTGTCTCGGTTATTGTTCAATCCAACCATTTAGCCTCCTAAAACATGAAAACAGGGGGGTTTCATGTGCCGTTCAATGGTACAACACGCCGTATAGTTGTCCATGAATCTGTAGTCAGTGCCGTTGGCTCACAAGTCCAAGGGCTTCCCCTAAAAAATAACATGAAAACAGCAAGTCTGGATTGTTTGATGAGACAACAGAAAAGGTTCATCAACCCTGGTACAGTCCAGCAACTCTTTACTAGGAAATGTGGATGTTTTTCATTAAAGCAACATTTTCAAAATAAACGGTGTTTGGAAAAGTAATCTTGTTCCATATCACCTCTAAGGTAGCACATATATCCCGTCTTACGAAGCATTCACAAAGATTATACCACGAAATGCAGATCAGCATCTAGAGGTCTATCGACCTCTAGAATGAAGATTATAGTTATAGAATTAGTTCTAATATTTCACTACGTAATTTCCTAGCCAATGCAATTTTTGAAAATGCAGCGCAACATTACGCACATGTACTATTCTTGTGTTGTATTGATATTCCATTGCTATGGATGCAGTGTGTGGTACGGCAGGTATGCCAGTGGTCGCACCATCCTCAAGTTTCTGTGGCTCAGCCACACCACATTCTGTAGTCAGGCCAGCAGAAACAAGATTGATGACGTCTATCGACCGTCATGAGCTCACAGGAGAATGGCGCGACAGAAAACTGAAGTGTGGCGCTTATGGTAAGGGAATTATGGCTCAGCTTTTAAAACGACCAGACAATGTCACCCCTGTAAAATATGACAGCCGAATAATGAGCCTGAGAAGCGTACAAAAGACTGACCAAGTCTCTTGCGCAGTCACTGGCTCTACACAGTTTTTTTCGAGGACGATCAATCGGCTGTCTTTGGATATCTTTACCGTCCCAAGACTACTTGCCTATCATCGATCCTTTAAGATATTTCGAAGTTCTTAACGATCTCGGGACTAGAGATGGCAGGATGTCCTGAAATGGAGTAGGAGGGGTCGGCAACAAAGCCTGCATGGACGGCCGAGGGAGGGGGGGGGGGGAAGGCTCATTGTCAAATTGTAGGAGGTGTAGGCGGTCCGTGGCTCATTCATGAAACAGCGTGGTATATTTGTATCTAACTTTTAGCTGCATACTTGACTGTCGTCTTTTGCCTTTTGAATCATACGAATACCAAGCGAGTGATCACTTACGAATGATTTTCCACAGCACACGTGCACGTGTACCGTCTCTAACTCTAACACGTGTACATACATGTGCACGAGGCATTCAGTGACACGTGACGACCTGGTACGGTGCGGGGTGTGCAGGACACAGTGCGCACTATGCACACACAGGAAATTGAGAGGTGCCTGTCATTCATTTCAAAATTATCACAAAAACAACGTTGAAATCACATTGTACTAATCGCACGATATCACACTACAAAAATTAGTTTCGAATAATCGCCATACAATATTGAGAGTTTTCACATTTCACCTTTTTTCACTATCAGGTGCGGTCCATAGTCGATCGCATACATGGGTCTCGATTTCTCAACACAAAACGGTTGGGGGCCAGAGTTTTGGAAGTCGCCATAAGACAACAGGTAAGAAAAAACTTCTCGGATATAGTCTACTTATGTTGTGGTTGCTGGTTAACTATCATGAGTTTACACACACACACACACACACACACACACATATATATATATATATATATATATATATATATATATATATATATATATATATATATATATATATATACATATATATACACTTCACACTTGCCACATATTTGTGTACGTTTATGTGCGTAGACACAGTAATCACATATGGACGGCTAGCGGTTTACATCAGCTCCGTAGAAACGTATTTCTTTTGTGAAGGTGAGGGAGTGTAGTTGCACCTCTCTCTTGCAATCTAAAAAGTGAAATATGTACACAAGTTACTATTCTGCGCTTCTGTAGTTGTTCAATGCATATATTTATGCACTGACAGGAATAGTGTGCGCAATATGTCTGGCACTGCGTCCCGTTCATAGGAAGCCTCTCGACACACCAAAAATACCATCGATGGACTATGCGTATTTCAGTTAATGTAAACAAAGCACTTCTCGACGCATAATGTCAGAAAATGGTTCTCAACCTTCCCCTTTAAACGCCCAGGCACAAGTCCTGCTCTTGAAAATATATTTCCCCGCTCACTTCATCAAACGCGTATGGCGCGTCAGCTGTAATTCAGGGAGACACTGTTCCAAGCGGTTGTGCCACTAAGGGGAAGTCGACTCTAACTCGCCTGAGTTCGAATGCATGGCAAATGAAACGACCATAATGTCAATGTCACGCGCAGCGCAGGCTGCTTTAAAACCGTTGTTAGTTGAGCGGGTTCCTCAGTGGCCACGCTCTTCTGGGAAGGCTCAACCTTTGTTCGGAACCGAGAAGTAATGCCCGGCGTTGCAGTCTCCGTGGGCCGCGTGTTCTCGGTCCCCTTGCTTATATTGGGCGGTGGTTGGTAAGCGGATGAAAAAGGCAGCGTTTCTGAAGAAAGCACCTTTGAACGTCCTAGGATGTCGACTTGCACGTGTAGAACGTAGTCTAGGTACATATTTCACCTGCGTAATTTACAGGCCTATAATCAGCACGAATTACCATTCACAGCACTACAAACTGTTGGCCCGCCGACGCCGTTCGGTTTGATCGAAACTGCAGCCCCGGCCATCGGAGCTTTTGCCTTTAAGATTGCGAGTACGCAGGCTCAGAGTTTTTTTTAAAGTATTTTGTCTTACATGTGGCTCCGGAACAAGGATGGACGCAAGGACGTAGCTTTCTCAAAAGGGTTGGGGGAGGGTGACCCAATAAAGTTTGCCTGACCTGCCCTCAAATCCTCACCACTTCCCGGATTTTTTTACTTTGATTTGCGTCGTTAATGCCAAAATTAAACTTTAAAAACAAATATTTGGTTGGTTTAGAAACTGTTTTGATGTTGGTAGAATACCTATTTTTAAGTCGATGTCACGGTGATAATGACGACACATCAAGATGATGATGTCGATCTTGATGCTTTTAGAACCTGTACTATACCCGCAGTTCAAACACTAGCGTCATTTCATTGGCCCAGTGTTCCCTTTTTCGCTCATATGCATTTGGGCGGGGATTCAGAAGAGCATTGAAACGGATTGCAGAGAGTGTTCCACATTTGTACGAGATTTTGAAACGAGATAGTCATTTTGAAGATCATTCGGTGCAATTCACATTCCTGCCTTTATTAACACCTAAAGACCTCTAGTTTCTTAGCTTAACGCTCGAGAAAATGTACGATTGCTTCAGACTGACTGTTTCAAGGCCATTTAAGCATGCTGGAAGTGATGCAATTCCAATCCTGCCGCCCCATTTGTCATGCGGCGGACAGCAAGAGTACTTTCTTTGAGCTGCTCAGATCTGACGTCCGTGAGCACGATTTTCAATTTTATCGTACGTCAATTGGTTCTCACCCAATATTTAGCAAACTGTGTAAGTTTCAATCACGAATCACGTTTTGCGATACGTAAAATGTGTGATGTGTGCCATTGAGACTTAATGGCGCGATCAGCTGCTGAGACTATATAGCGTTGTCTGCCTCTCACCCTGGCGGGAAGGGCGGGCACCGCGGGGAATCGGACCTCGTACCTCAGATTTCCCAGACGCGCAGTAATTAACGAAGATGTGTTAACCACTACACTACCGCCCCCCCCCCCCCCCTACGGTGCGTAATATGGGACGTTGGACATGGTTGATAGTTATTACGGAAATGAGACACATGATCAAATAGCTTAAAAGATCTCAATAACCGAACATATGAATACAAGTAAACTTTTTAAGCTCACGGAAAAGCGTGCAAGAACACCATACGCAGCGGCCAAAAATACAATATAATGATCTGTGTTTTGTACGGTCCTGTGGGCTATCACTAGGCTAATATGGTCGCTGGGGAACCCAGGATCGGATGTAATGTCTTCATCTGCTGACCAGAACGTTTTACCAATGCGATTAAGTTGACTGGTGAATTGATCCTCTGAGCGGATTCAGCAGTTGCAACATTACGACCAAGATAGATTACGTCATTTCGCCTTCCCATTGCGCCTTCCCGTAATCCGTCCCGACTATCAATCTAAAAATTGCAGTAGTGAAGCATCCGGCAAAGGGACACCTTCTACACGCATACCCATTGACTTCATAAAGCGTTGGAAAGTACCGATTTCGATACGTGGTCATTTCCAAACGTCTATCAACCGCTGCGAGGTGTTGCTGCAAGGTTCCGTATGCTACAATGGTGTAACTACAACATTTTTGTTCCGACGTCTCATGGAGCACCTTACAGAGGAGGCACCAAGGAAGCACGTTCAGCCCGACCACAGTAATCTCCTCGCGCGCCGAGCGCTTACACAAAACACTGCAATTTTATCATCTGCACACAAAACAATGAAACTCAACATTCTTGGTGCATTGCTCAAGCATGACCACAAACGACTTCTAAACAAAGAAATGCATCAAGCTACCGGATAATCTCTTTGGAGCAGCATCACAAGTAAGTCAATTAGACAAGGAACAAGACGCTGATGAATGGCGCGGGTATTGGGTGGTTGGCATACAGTGTTGTGATTTGCTGTGTTGATTGTGTTATTCGGTGTGTGGTGCTAATGATATCTTCTGCACGGCTAAATAATTGTTTGTTGACAGGTCAAAACGGCAGTGAGTGTTGTCCAGTAAAAAGTTTGTTGTTGATTTGCATGTTCGTGTTTTATGCTCTGATTTAAAGTGTTTAGGGTGCCGAAATGAAATGAAGAGCCATATATAAAGAAGAGTCAGTCATCAGTCATATACCCTCCAAGTCCTGCGAACTTCGTGTGTCTGTTGTTATAAAAGCATACATATATATTTATATATATATATATATATATATCTGCATATATATATATATATATATATATATATATATATAACCACACATCATAATTAAACACTATGTGCTATTCGGTCAAAAGCGCCGGTCAGGACTAACACGACCCCATATCGCAATGATCGGAAGCAGTAAACTTCACGGTAGCTTAATCTCTATACATGTGCACTGCGAAAATGCTACAAAACTGGAAAAGTCCTCTTACTTTGTGAGCTCCTTAGACTTCAAGGCTGCATCCATCAAAAATCCTCGTATTCCGGCCATTAAGTTTTTATATTCATATGTATGCAGTTCGTTTACGGGAACCTACCTTACTGCGCACAGCCCTAGAAAACTAGGCGTGCTTAGTATGCAAATACATGGAGCTTGTTCATTTTCGTCGGATCATGGCGGATGTTGTCATTTCAAGACTAACTATTTCGAAGAAAACATGGCAACATGCACTTAAATTGGCTGCTAAATACCATCAAAATCAAGCACAATCTTGATTCCTAGCTTACACGCGGTTAGCCGGGTAGTTGGTGAGGGAAGCTGATGGCTGAGGACTAATACACATAGGCGGATCCTAGGTGGGGAGGGGGCCATGGGGACATGCCTCCCCCCAAAAGCTATGAGAGTATGTTTTACCCCCTCCCCTCCAAAAAAACATGCCCAGAACTTCATAAAAGTTTCGTTTACTTACCGTCTGTTTTAACTTTGATTGTGCGGTATCAAACACTTCTTTCCGTTTCGGAAAAAACGTCATGAAGAAAGGTTGAGAGCAATTTGAATATCAAAACAAAACGCATGTTGACGCAGCTTTGTCATACTCGGCGCAAACATCGTGTTTGATAAGTGCACTGGACCTCGGATCCCACACCAGCCAGCTGGCGACGAACGGTTGTCTCCCCCCCCCCCCCTCCCCTGCAAAGTTCCAGGCTAGATCCGCCCCTGTTAATACAGAGTTTTCGCTTCGTCTGTGGCAAGGGAATACGGAATATCCTATCCTTTAGAAATGTGTTAAAACGTAACGTACAGGTTTAACAATCCTCACAAATTCAATAAACAATGGAAATAAGATGCACGACGTCGGTGGCGTGTAAAATTATGTTCGACAATGACAAGAGCGAATTCATCGGCGTAATCGACATAGCCGCAAGTTCAGTCTTCAGTTGGTAAAGCCCCCAATACAAATTATTAAGATTTAGGTCCCCGTCAATGGCGTAGGCCCCCCTATAATATGGAAAAACGCGAGACCAATAAGGACGGTACCTGAGCAATCAAAACTGCCGTGGCAGGCCGACAAAGAGACTCCAGTGAACAGTGAAGGGTGCTCATGACAAGTGAGAAGAGCCTGACACCAATATGGTGGGACCCTTCACTGTTCGAGCACTCCTGCAGGGTAACATATAGGGTCCGGCCGGAATGCAGGATCTCCTGAACAAAGGGCACTAGCCGAAGATCAGTGTACATGCATTAACGCCCCTGTGTGATCAAGAGTGCCCGGGCGGGTTAACAGAGAGAGCTCTGACAAGTGAAAGGTTCTCAGCAAATAAGCTCAAAAAGAGAAAGAGCTAGATTTGAATGCAGAGGGCCCTTGAGCATCGAGTGTCTCGGAGCGTTACCTTATATAGGGCCCCAGCCACAGCACGGGGTCCGCCAAGCAAGTGGAAAGAACCAATATGAACCTGATACCAATATGAAGGGCCCTGGGCAACCAAGTGTACCCTGGCATTTGGGGCCCAGGCAGCAGCGGGGGGGGGGGGGGGAAGGGGGGGAGAGCCCGCTTACCCCGCGGGCCTAGCGGTGCTTGCCGAGCCCACGCCGCTCGACATGTCTCTGGTCGCGCCGCCGCCCGGCGCGTTTGCGCCCAGTCCGCCGGCAATCCGCAGAGCGAGGGCGCACCCATGCCGGACGCGGCCGTCGGGAGTCTATTTATTTATAGGTGTAATTCGGCGTAACCGCCAGGCGTAATTTATAGTAACCATGCTTGACTGTACGCATCGCGTGATCATCAGTGGAATGCCAGGTTGACTGTGCCATCTGTTGACAAAAGAGGGAAATAGCGGCAGGACTCAAAGATGCTTCTGTAATGCTATCTAGCGGCAGGAATCCGAACTAGCCTGGTTGCCATGGATACTGGACGTTTTGAACACTGGGCTTTACGACTCTGGACTTTACGACTCTGGACTTTACGACTCTGGACGTTGCGTCACCGGACCTTATGAACGCCCCCCAATGGGCACGGAATTGTACTTTTCTGGACGTTATGAACACTGGACGCTGCAATCCTGGACCTTTTGACGGCTCCCTGGCAGAAAAAATCCCGCACGGCTAGTTCGGCAGCACCTCAACGTCATACAAACGTTCCATGACGCAATCAAACAATGACGTATTGGGAATCATAAGTGCCAAATTGAGAAATTTTGCTATCTAGAGCAGTCTTTTCCGCCTTAAGTTATACCGAGACTCAAAAGTTAGCTGATTTCATCACATCTGATGGTTGTTTCGACATCTTCAAATATAGAACATTGCTTTAAAGTCAGCATTAGGGGGATTCAAACACTCCGAAAGTATTCTGAGTGCCACTCCTGGATGAACGTCTTGTTGGTGTTGGCCTTTTTTATTTTGTACCTCATTTTGATCCGCCCTTTTTAACACTAGCGAAACCTCCTACCTTTTACGAGCGAGGGGTCCAGTGGGTAGAACACCGGAGGCGCATTATGTTTCCCGGTCAGGGGCTGAAGGGTCGTTCCGTCCCAACCCGGGGTGCCTACCGGCTGCCTTTCTGGGGAAACAAGGGCTGTACGTGTGTGGGCTGTATGGGGCTTTCTGGCGAAGCCGCATGTACATTGGTCGCCTTCCTGACGCCAAAGGATCCCCGGTCCAGAAATTTGGGCCTGGATCGATGCAGGGGTTCTCATTGACGCAAAACATAGCTTTTATCGACGCAGGTGTCCAATAATTGGCATAGAGACTCCAGTTCAGTATAACGGGCCCCTGTCTGAAATTGGGTGAAGAGCTGTAACAAAACCACTGACCGACTGAAACACGGACCTGACCTTCTGTTGTCTCATTTTGGACTCTCGTCGTAAATGATCATATTCACTTTCATTGCCAGAGGGTTCAAAACATTCACAGCAAGATCAACGCAAAAGGCCGTCTAGTATTTTGGGTCTAGTCTCTGCCCCTGTTCAGCAAATGTTACCCCGGCTCACTCGGAGCCGCTTACGGACATAAAACTCTATCTCTCTTAAGCACTGTGGGCCCCTGACTGACGCGACAGTCTGATTGTTTTAGGAGTTCCCACTAGTGCCAATCTCGGGTACCAGCCTAGTCCTTGCATGGGAAATGGGCCCCCAAGGCTCAGATCGACACGGAGTCGACTGTTCATTGTTGGTGGTCTCTGACCGAAGAAGAGGTTCCCATCGTCCTAGTGTATCTTCAAACTGTGCAGGAAACTCTCTGCCTGACATTTCAGGGCCCGGTTCTATAGACCGCGGCCCGTAATGGGACCTACAGCAAGCCTTTCGTAGCTTCCAATCAGGCACTTGATCAAAGGCCCCTCTGCGGACCCCTCGAACACTGCTCCAGGCCGATTGTGAGCTCCTTGCCATACATGACCCTTGTTATGCACTATCGTCCCCAGATCGATACAGAGTCCCTTCATTGTTTCGGAGGCCCAGACTGATGTAAACCGTGGGTATTGGCCTTGTCTCTGCTTGGGAAATGGGCCCTTAGTCCTAGACTGATGCTGGAGTAATCTGGTCGTGAACTCGTCACGCGTCGTGATCGTTAAGCCCCGACCGCAGGAGTGAAGTCTTGCGAAATAGGCTAGGGTTGGGGGGGGGGGGGGGGGCGCTGAACGGGAATCACGTTAGCACGTATCACATTATGCATTTACATCAATCTCACTTTGTAAATCTCTTCAATCTCATGATAATGACATTACATCAGAGATTCGCCCGCATCAAGAGCCACAGATTTCTGGAACGGAAAAATATAGGCATCACTAGATGTAAGAGCTTTTATACCCTACAAATATGTTCCGCTCTGGAAACGTTGGCGTCGAGCCTTCGCAATGCATTTCTCAGAAAGCTGCACTACTCTCTAAGCCAATCCATTCCGTAGAATGTTGTACTGCAAGGTTACGCGGTGCAGAACGTGCTGCATACATGACACTGAAGGGACCACAAAACGGCATGTAGAAAAGCGCACTTTACCTGGATTGACATCTTTCAGCGGCGGTTGTACATCAGCATCAGCTTCGGAAACGAACGAGTCCTCATGGGCTTCACCCTAACTGGTGTTATGTCTCATTTCGATCCTGCACTTGACGTTATCTTGGCTGGCTTCCGCCCTCCTTTTCTTGTGTAGGGGATACATTCTGGGTGTGCCTTCGCAGGCCCGTTTTTTTCTCTATGCCATTATTTCCCCGCTCTTTGTTGGTAACTCTCCTGTGAAGGGTGTGATAAGTGTTTTTGAAAAGAGTCATCAGTTTTGTGTTTAGCTTTTGTCTGCGTGCGCACATCTGTTAAAATAAAATTCGCAATATCTGGTCATGATTGAATGAAGTGTTGCTGTTTGACCGCTTTCAAAAACCATTGATTAAAAGTTTATTTCCAGGCCATGAGCTAATCAGTAGGCACGCCAACGTTTGGCCAACGTCAGCCCGATTTCGTCCCGAAGTCGGCCCGATGTCCCCTGGAGGTCGGGTATGTCCGCGTGTGCCAAGGTCCAGTCAAAGTTCAGCTGAGACATTTGCCGACGTCCAGCCAACATACACGTCGGACCGACGTCTTCCCCTGTCAGCCCGATGTTCCCCGCTCTCCAGGTGACATCACACTTTTCTCTGGCCGACGTCCCCCACTCTTCACCTGACGTTCGACCGCTCTCCAGCCGACGTTCACCCGCTCTCCAGCCGACGTACACCCGCCCTCCAGCCGACCTGTGCCGCCTTCCAGCAGACATTTCATGCCATCCAGCAGACGTTCCTCACCCTAATTTCCTCCTTCCCAGCCTGATTTCCGCAGCAAATTCAACAATTTCCTCCAAGACCGCTAAGTTGTTCAGCGTGGCCTCATGCATGCAGTTACGACCAAGAAAAGTGTAAGTTGCGTCAACTGCATGCAGTTACTTTTTGTCAAATTGAGCCAAATTATTGCACTGGTGGTCCGGCTAGGAGAACGTTAATCAGAACTTGTTCCTAATACCATGCAAACTGACGAATCAGTAGCGAAATCGGCCAGTGGACTTTAAATATACTTGCTTGTCTGTTGGTGTCATATGCATCCCATTCTGATCCCTCTCATCGCGAATTAGCGGTAGCAAAATTTCGAAGGAAATGGCCACGGTTGTTTCGCAAAGGATCTCAAGGCACCGAAATGTGATGGATCATGTGAAAGTACGTTTCAGCCAGTTGTGTATGTGGCTATTGCTACATGATACGTACATAATTTACTTCACATTCTGTGAATTCGAAAACAAATGTTCAAGATCGCTGGCGTAATTATGTCGAGAACAGCTCGTAAATCACAAATCAATGTCTGTCAAAATCGTACAGAGATAAACCCGAACAACATGCCATCGAAAGGGGAGAAAACTTCCGTGACTGGCGATACAGTATGACGCGAAACTCCGGCATTGCTGGAGCCAATCACAACGAACGTTTCCCCAAAGCACCCTTGTCTGTAGTTTTAGAAGTCGCAGCTTACCATTCATTTATGTATCCTTGGATTGCCATGACTTGAAGCGAGCGAACACGCCTACTTTTGCGGATGTGGTGTTGTGGGCGTGCAGTGCGGCTTTGTGAAAGTCTAAGCTGGCGGGCGCAATGGAAGTAGTAACAGTTAACGTATGATTGCTGACTGTGCCATCTTGACAATAAGCACCAGGTGCGTACCATACCACAACCCATCGGGGTTGGGCTTCGTTGAAGAGGCCGCAGGTGTCCTCTCGTCATGTGTACGGATCAACCCGGATCTAGATAACAGGCGTGTGCAGATGGTTAGTTTTCATGATGGATGTGATGGAGAGGACCGTGTGTGACCAACGATTTCGCTTTGCTGTTTGAAAAAAAAACTATTGTTTTGGCTGCATAACTCTTGACTAAGGGACATTTTATGACAGTAATGTGCATACGTGAATTATCAGGCATGCATGTGAAAAGAAGTGGAGTAATGTCTGCCTTTGTAGGTTTGGATGTCTAACAATTGATTGCTTGCCTGGCAGTGAATGTAATTGACCATTCCCTGTATGTTAAACTGTGAATCAACTTTACCCTGCTCCAGGTGCATGACATTTATTCACTTACTGCTTCACTTGTATGAGGTTAACACCCTGGATAGCTTTAATGAAAGGTATATTTTAGCTCTGAAAACAAATTTGTCTGTGAGCTATCATCCTATTAATGCTGGATATAGGGCAACAGGTCAAAATTGCTTTGTAAAACTGTTCCACCTACTACATGTATGTTCAAAACCTAATAAAAAAATTAACTCTGAATATTTCACTGAAAAGTGAGCTGTTGTGTGTTATATTGTAACCCAAAAGTTAACCATACCTGTGCTATCTTGTATCTAAGCTCCTGTAGGTGCCAGGGTCATTTAAATGCAGATTGCATCTAGCATATCACATTAAAAAGTCACCTAGGTTTATGTTTTGTGTAATACTGATAATATTCTAGAAAAAGTTAGCCAGAGGTTCATCTCTTGGTGGCTATTCTGTTAGCCCTCAGTGTCATGTGCAGAGGGATTTTGCATCTTTCTGAAGTGTTGGGGGTGGAGGCTGTTCACATTTTCAGTGATGCTACAACACTGATAAAGGGGAGAAGGATGTGGTGCACTCTGGTCTAAAATCTTGATATGACTGTTGCTATAGCAACAATGTTGGTGGATTGTGTGTAAATTTGGGTTGCATTTAAATGTTAGTAATGATATTCTGTTGGAAAGATGATAACAATTTTGCTTCTAGCAGGCCACCTTCACATGAACATGGATTGGAGAGTTCATAAGGTCCATACACATGTTGTAGTAATTTATTTTCATCAGTCCAATTTTCTGGCTATGAAATAATCATTTGTGACTGCTGCTAAAAATAGTTGATAAGTAAACATTATCATTTTTTAAAGAATTATAATGCTAACCAGGTGGAGTAGTCCTATTCTTTATGTGGCTTCATGTAGCAAATAGAGCAAACCTGACTCAAAATTACACATTAATGATATATTGGTCTCAGCTGTAGCAACTAGCAAACGGCTTGTTGACATCAGTCAATTAAGCATGCTATATGCTGGAAAATGTAAGAGGGATGCAGGTAATTGTATTAAGTATTATGCAAAATAAATGGAATTTTCCTGAGCTTTTGGCCTACGACAGGATGGTTGACAAATATATTTTAGCTCTTTGTTATAAGTATGAAAAGAAGAGTGCAGTCGGTGGTGGTCTTGATCCAAAGACGCACCATGTTGTTTTATGTGGGCATAGCTGGTTAATCATCAATAACTGCATATTGTATATCATATCAATGAAAATAAATTCAGCTTAAAAATGACAGAGTGAAAGATTTCATTCTCGGTCTGCAGTGCACACATCTATCCATTTTCACAGTGCCCAGGCACTGTTCTGTTAACTTACAAACTCCAGAACACATTTGACATTAGTGCATGTTATTCTAGGTTGGTTCAAATGCTGTCATGTTGGTTCAAATGTGCTTCAAACCCATGACTGGGAACATGGCATGTTGCAGTAGGTGTCCCACGACAGTTCATCTGTTTTTGTGGCATATTTCTGGGGCTTCCAGATGAGGAAATAATGTTTGCTGTCCTTAGCCATATTTATTGCCCATGACTTACATGGGTCACCTGCTTGCTCTTTGTACCAGCTGGTGTGACCCCCCTCCCCCCACACACACACCACACCAGAGCAGTCTCAGGAGACCCCACCCCCATGGCATCGGGTTCATGCTCGAGCAGAGCTGACTCGCGGCACAGTCACGTGGCAGGCATGGGGGGAGGGAGGGGGAGCGGGGCCCTACCGGAGCCGCACCGCCCGTGGCCAGGCGGGTCAGCTCCCTGAGGGCCTCGGCAGGTGGCTGCCGATGCAGATGTGATGGTGTCAGCTGACTTCTCGCTCGGGCTGGCGGACTGGCCGACCGTCGCGGCGTGTCGGAGCCGGTGTTGTCATTGTCAACTCCCACGGGCCGACGACGAGACTAATTGTATTTCTAATTGGTCTGACTTTGTTGCTGCAGCCGAAGGCACAACTGTTGTCCGCTGGTCCCACTGGACACTCGATTCCGCGTTTTCTCGCCGCTCTTGGCACGTGCTGTCAGCGAAGCGGTGAGGCGTCCTCCCGCGCGTCCCTGGGTGGGCGCCTCACTCCCGCCGGCCTGTCAGTTGGCGGACGCCGGCTGTGGCGGCTGGCTTGCATGGTCAGCGGGGAAAGGTCGGCCGCGGCGGAGCGGGACGCGCGGCGGCGGCGGCGGTGGTCGGACACGGCGGCGATTTGTGAGTCACGGGCGCGCCGCGGCTTATCTCCGCGTGGCACCGAGTATCCCGTCCGCTACTGTGCGCCCGGCCGGCGCGCACCCACCGTCGCCGTTTCATCCCGGCCGCCCTGGTGTCCGGGGCCGGGCGCGAGGGTGCGCAGGCCTGGCTAACGGTGTGATGGTCGGAGGGACAGGGCTGGGTCGGGTCGGGTCGGGTCGGGTCGGGTCGGGTCGGGTCGGGTCGGGTCGGGTCGGGTCGGGTCGGGTCGGGTCGGGTCGGGTCGGGTCGGGTCGGGTCGAGTCGAGTCGAGTCGAGTCGAGTCGAGTCGAGTCGAGTCGAGTCGAGTCGGGTCGGGTCGGGTCGGGTCGGGTCGGATCGGATCGGGTCGGGTGGGTCGGGTCGGGCCGGAGTAGAGCACCACGGCTGTCGGCGTCCGGTGCTGTCATCTCCGAAACCCATGCCGCTTTTAAGCATCAAACGTGGAAGGAAACCGATTCCGCCGAACAGGTTCCGTCGTCGTCAGCAGCCGTTGTACGTTGACTTGCGACGCGCGCTGACCGACTGATGCCTGCTCTGGCAGGCGTCACGTGACCGGCCATGGACAGCAGCCTGCTGGACGCGCTCGAGTGCGCCATCTGCCTGAATCAGCTGAGCGACTCGAACCGCGTGCTGCCGTGCCAGCACACCTTCTGCCTGCACTGCCTGCAGGACGTGGTGGCGTCGCGCGGCCAGCTGCACTGCCCTGAGTGCCGCACGCCCGTCACCACGCCCGTCGACCAGCTGCCGCAGAACATCGTGCTCATCCGGCTGCTGGAGACGCTGCGGACGGCGCCGCGCGCCGCGCCGCCGCCGGCGCGGCCCGTGCTCGAGCGCGGCGTCTCGTGCGACGGCTTTGCCGAGGGCTCGCCGTTCGTGCGCCGCGCCCCGCAGACCAACCCGTTCACGGCGGCTCCGCCTGCACCGCCGCCGCCTGCTGCTGCCGATGCTGCCGGCCGCCAGGCAGCGCTGGCTTCGCTGCGCGAGGCGCTCGCCGAGTTTGACCCGCTGTCGAGCAAGCCGGCACCGGCGGCGCGCGCCCAGCCGGCCGTGCCGTGCGCGCGCGCCCTCTACAGCTACGCCGGCCAGCAAGACGGGTCAGTGGCGGCGGCTCGGCGGCCGGCGATGTCGCGACCGGCTCCGGGAAGGCCGATTTTGTTCTGACATGCTTGTTCTGTGTAGTTCGATGTTGAGGTGAGAATAATAGAAGAGGGGCTGCTGAAGCTGGGCCTCGGAATTCGATGGTTACAGCCATATTTGCTGTCGCTCTCCGCGCTGTGCGTTGACCTAAGTACAGAGGGGAGCGTGTATGCGGCACATCTCGTGGCTACACACTCCGCAGGGGTGTGCGGACATTCATGTTCATGTGTCGCCACACCCCATGGCTGTCACCATGCGCTGGCTGCGGTGCGAGACATGGCGTGGCCGTACCAGCGCACCCCCGGCGACTGAGTGTGCCCGTGCGCAGTGACCTGGCCTTCAAGGAGGGAGACGTCATTCAGCTGCGGCGCCGGATTGACTTTGACTGGTTCGAGGGCCAGCTGGACGGCCGGGTGGGCGTGTTCCCCGTCAACCGGGTGGCAGTGCTCACGGCGCTGGCCAACCGGATACCGCAGTGCCGCGCCCTCTCGCAGTTCACCTTTCCCGACCAGGACGGAAAGACCTACCTCAGGTTCAGCAAGGTGAGGCGGCCGGGCGGGCGGAGGGGATGGAGGAGGGGGACGCTCTGCGCAGGTCGTTCTCCGGGGATAGTGAGGGAAATGTAAACCGTGGGAAAGAGCTGTGTGTTTGGTTACGTTGGATTAGTAAGGGACGTGTGAAGCGAGAGTTCTGAGAAGAACAAAGCCCGTCAGAATGGTTTGAGGAGGGTGGTTTTGGCTGGTTTAGTGAACTTTCGTCCGCCACGTATTCTCGATGGGCATGCCGTAAGCCAGGGCTCGCTTTAGGTTTAAGACGGGAAACTGCTGCGCCGTTGAGAACGGACCAAAGCATTGGGATCGTTTCCGTCCGGAATCACCCCAGATCACGCGTGCGCGGGGTGCAGCTCATCGGCAAATATTGTACAATGGCGCGGCTGTTGAGCGCATTGTAAGTGTCGAGTCGATGTTTTGTGTTCGGATCGGCGCCGGGGCCGATGCTTGAACACAAATCGGCGCCACCAATTGCCATTGATCGTAGCGATGTGCCTTCCGGGCGTGTGACCCACGTACAGGTGACCTACGCTGAAAGACGGCTGTTGGGGCAGAGTGTTGTGTGGTTTGACGGGTTTTGCTGCCGCTCTGAACCTGCATGGAGGGTCAATCCATGAGGAGTGTTCTTTTTGCTATTCTTTGTGGACAAAATCAGCATGCAACATGTGTTATCTATATATATGCAGAATCAGGGAGTGATCACCGTGATCACTTGATCAAATTGATCAATGATGTGATCAAATCGTGATCACCTTCATAGATAATTGATAGATGCGGGTTGAGTCAACGCCATTCTGTTGGACTAACCAGTGTGTGGCCCGTGGTGGGCTCATGTTACGGGCATCGTCCCAGTCTGCCTGCCCCGCAATGTGAAGTGCGCCCTAGCTGGGCCGTCATCGCCCTGCTGTGCGCCGGCCGGCCTGGCCGCCGCCCGCCACGCTGAGAGCTGCTGTGACGGTGTCGTCAGGGGGAGATAGTGACGCTGATCAGGCCGGTGGACGCCGCCTGGGCCGAGGGCAAGCTCGGACACCGGCTCGGCCTCTTCCCGCTCACGCTGGTCGAGCTCAACAGCCCGGCCAACGCCATGCTGCGCGCGCACGGCTGGTGAGTTCCCCCCCTGCCCTCTCAGGTTGCTGGGCGCGCACGGCTGGTGAGATCCCCCCCCCCCCGCCCTCTCAGGTTGCTGGGCGCGCACGGCTGGTGAGTCCCCCCCCCCCTCCCCTCTGCCCTCTCAGTCCGTTAGCCGCGCACGGGCGACGGTTCCTGCTCGCCGCGTGGTCGGGATGAGGGGTGACGACCCGGGGAGGTGGTGGCACGTGCTTGCATGGGTCGCGTGCGTGCGACTTAATGAACTTCACGCCTTGACCCGGGTCGAAGTGGATGGACTCAGAGAACCAAAAAGAGTGAAGTGGTTTAATACCGCGGGGCCTGAGTGGTAATCAGACGTGTTCCGGACACGTGAGCCGTCTTGCCGGGCTGTGGTGCTGTGCTGCTGAGGGGCTGCAGGTGGAACTGTACTTCGGACGCGTCGGTTCCTATCGTAGACGTCGCGGTGTATCGTGCGCATTGTCAGTGAGGGGCGGAGCACCGCGCGCAGTGGCTTTTGGTCATTACCCCCCGATAAGCATATGTTGGCGCCCCTTGGCATCTTTGGTGTTTGTTGGCAGAGCATATTCTGTCAGATCAACCGAAGCGGACGAACAACTGCCGGTTTTTTCGAGCTGAGTGGGTCCTGTACGCTTTAAAGTGTTTTCTTGAATGTGCAGCCGGCGGGCGAAAGGATGTCACAGGGTGCTCAGTACCGTATCATATATTTCTATGTATATAGCTGGCGAGGTGTTCAGCATGCGAATTTCGTGGCAGGGCGTGAAGTGATCAATCATCGATGTCGAAAACACTTGGTCGTCGTACAGCCTGCAGCCCTGTGTGCTTCTTTCGTCTCGTGTGAAACGGCAGATCATTTGTCTTTTTGTGTTTGGTTTTACATCTAGTGATTGGCGTTGTTCTGTTTCGCAAACGTGGAGATGAACATGGTTAGCGGCACCCGGCGTGTTCATCTTTGTGATCCGAATTGTGTGATGCGCTATCTGCTCCTGATAGCTTTCTTTGTGGGTGAACGCTCAAATCTAAAGTACCAATCCGGGCAGCCGTGTCGCTGGGGAGACTTGCCTGCACGCTTGCACTGGTCCCGCTGCTCTACCCAGCTCACCAGTTCGAGGGAACTCTGCAATAGTTTTGTCCCAGCTTGCCCGCCGAGGGGCCGTTCAGGATATTGATGACGTCACGTTCTTCCTGTGGCGCCGGTTCGCCTGGCTGTGGGGGGCCACGGGCACATGCACCGATGCTGGGGTGCTCGATGGCTGTCCCTCACCAGCTGTGACCTCTGTGCTCGCGGCATCGGGCCGCCGTTGGAACGTGGGCGCTACGCACACCCGGACCAACTTCCGAACTAATTTCCACTCTCACCGCACCGCACGGTCCATATGGCGCGGCCGACGCGAGGAACTGCGGTCTTAAAGACCATGGCAGCTGCGCGTGCCGGTGACGGGCGCTGGCACGCCCCTGTCCTGACGGGAACTGACTGCCGATTGTGCCGTGCCTCCAGCCTGGCCTCCAGCAGCAAGTCGACAGGCGTGGTGCCACCGCTGCCGCCGCCGCTGCCGGCCCGGCCCAGCCGCGCACGGGCGCCCTCCGCCCCGGCCACGGCTGCCCCGGCTCCGGCGGCCCCTGCGCCTCCCGCGCATCCCGCGCATCCCGCGCATCCCGCACCTCCCGCGCCTCCCGCACCTCCCGCGCCTCCCGGGCCTCCAGCGCTCCCTGCAGCCCCCGCGTCTCCCGCCGCCCCTGCAGCCCACGGCGCCCCCGCCCCGACGCCGGTCGAACAGGCTCCCGTGGCGCCTCCCCGGCCACGCACCTCCAAACCGGCCGGTGAGTGGTAATCGGTCCGGGTCACAGGGCCGCGATGAGCAGGCGTGGGTGGGTGGGCATATGGTCGTCGCCGTTGATCTCTTGCATAGCCGTGTTTGGGCGTGGGGAAAAATCTGCAGGGACACAACGACTCGTGGTGTGTTTATATAACTGGAAATGTAGTCCTGCCGTATGCGTGCGTATAGTTCGCTAACCAAGTCGATGACAGCCGCACGATTAGGACTTGGCATGGAGTAGGTACCGAGGTAAATGAGCTGCCGTCCATGCTATCAAATTTTCGGGAACGAGTCAGTTCTAGATGTGCCCAGCTCCCCAGTGATGGCAGCAAGGTTTGATGCGCTTTGTGACTCCTGCCCATTTATTTCGTTACGTGATGTATTATGGGGCTCGGTTTCAGGGAAAGCCCTCCAGCGGCCGCCGGGCGGCGAGCCCAGGTCTGAGTCCAGCTCTCCCCTCATTAGTAGGCAGGTGAGAGTCTGGCGTCCACACGCGCCGGCAGAAGCCGACTGCAGGTCATGCTTCGGCGTGCGCGAGATATCCCCGCCAGAAGCGAACTATGCCCGGCGTTGGATGAGCGAGGTGGCAACAGGCGTCAGTGTTATCATCATGTCACTTGCATCAGAACTGAAGTGAAGGGGCCCGGTGTTTCAGGAGCACAAAAAGTAGTTGCTGCCCACATTCGTTCGCCGGGCCGCTCTCCATGGGGGCTCATCATGAGATGACCCCCGCTGCTGATCCCTGTGACCCGCGCTCCACCTGCTGTGGCCGACTGACCGGCGCCGCCGCTTCACTCGCCGCCAGGGCCAGTCGGAGCCGAGCAAGGCGCTGCGGCGGCTGACGCCAGCCTCCACGCCGCGGCCGGCGCCCGAGGGCAGCTCCGACCCGCCGCCCGTCCACAGCAGGTCAGCGGCCGCGGCGGCACGGCACCGCTCCCTCCGGCGTCCGGTGTCCGTCCGGCAGTGGCGCAGAGCCCGCCAAAGGGCGCTGACATCTGTCGGCGCCGCCGCGCTGCGGACGGATTGTAGAGCTGTGAGCCATGTCGTGTGGCAGGCGGCGTCCGCGCCGTCCAGCGTCCGTGCCGTGGGGCGTGTCTCGGTGCCGCGCTGCGAGTGTTTGTGCCGAGCCGTCAGCTGTGAGCGTCGCTCTGAACGTGCGTCTGCGTGCGCCCGCAGGCGGCCGGCGGCGCCGCCGTCCGAGAACCAGCACCGGCCGCTGCAGCGCGTGCGGTCCTGGGGCGCCGGCATGCCCGCCACGCTCGCCGCCAACACCGTGATCGCCAACCGCAATACGAGGTGAGTGCAGGCGCGCGGCGCGCGGAGAGGAGCTCCGGCGGGGCCGGCTGGGAATGGGACGGAAGGGGCGGCGTTATCACCGGGGCTCAGGGCACAGTGTGGAGGATTTTGGCCCGGTATTGTCATTTTGGGTGAAGTATGAAGGGATCCTTGCAGTATTTCGGAGGCCACGACACTGGAATTGACCACCAAAGGTAGTCTCGGCTGCACCAGCTAACAGATTTCCCATTGCCCATGACGCCGTGGGGTGATTTCGTTTACCCCGCGCTGGATCATCTGATACCAACAGCTGATAGTCGAGACCGCGGTCAGCAGCCGGTTGTTAATCCTACGGGCCGCAGCTGTTGTCTAAACTGTGAACTCGCCTGACAGACAGTCCAACTGTGGGTTACACCTACCAAGCGCAGTCATTCGGTGAGCTCGCCGGGGCTTGAGCTCGCATCCGGACCTGGCTGCCGAGGCCTGGTCTGTCCCAGACTGGTAGCGCCGGCGCTCGCCGTCGTTCCTGTCATTCGTGACGTCCGCTGATGATCTGACTTTTGAACTCGCGACTGTGACGCGTTGGGCGGCTCTTGGACTGACCGTGACACCCAGCTCCCGACCCTCGGACTGACTCTGACACCCAGCTCCCGACCCTTGGACGGGCTACGACACCCAGCTCCCGACCTTCTGACGGGCTGCGACACCCAGCTCCCGACCCTCGGACGGGCTGCGACACCCAGCTCCCGACCCTCGGACTGACTGACACCCAGCTCCCGATCCTCGGACGGGCTGCGGCGCCGTGTGCCACTTGGGCTTGCATATCTGTGTCCGTCGCGGCGCGGCCGCTGTCGTGCCCATCACGCGCTGTGTGTACGGCTCGTGACCGCGCCGGCCCTGACGCCGCGCCGCCGGCGCCGCAGCAGGCCGGAGAGGACCCAGTCGGAGCTGCGGCGCAACTACCGGGCGCCCACGCCGCTCGTCATCCAGAGGTGAGCACCGGCGCGCCGCGACGCCGGCCGTCAGAGGAGGGGGCACGTCGGGAATGTGGACCTTGATGCGCTGCGATGCGCGGTATGGGAGGGGTGACACGGCACCCGACGGGCGTACGAGGCGGGGTGGCTGGGGCGGGCTTGGAGCATTTGACGGCGCACGTGACTGCACCGTTCGCGTCGTAACCGTATCGAGGGAGCTCGCAGCTTATCGACCGGTGCGTGCTGGAATCAACACGGGCTGCCGGTGGCTACCGGTGACCAGTCCGGTCCTGTCTCTCCTCCCCCCCCCCCCCCCTCCCTCATGATCACCGAGTCTCCTGTTGCGTGGCTGACGTCTGTTGCCCTGGTGTCAGGCTGTGTCTGGGCCTGATGTCTTCAGTGCGCGTGCAGGGCGGTGGGGAGAAGGGGTGGGGATGTCGGCGCTGACCTGTGACCCGCCGGGTCGGCCGGCCTCGCCGCAGGTACCGCTGCACCATGGACTACCCGCCGAGCAGCGACGTCGAGCTCGAGCTGCGCGCCAACGACATCGTGTTCGTGCACAAAAAGCGATCCGACGGCTGGATGAAGGGCACCCACGAGAAGACGGGCAAGACCGGCCTCTTCCCGGCCACGTTCGTCGAGCTCTGCTGACCCCCGAGCGGTGGTAGCCGGGCTCGGCGGCGGCGGCGGCGGATAGGCTGGCGGCGGACGGCGAGCGCCGCGGTGGCGCTTCCTTCCCGCGCAGGATCGCGCTGGGGGCGTCAGGGGCCACGTGCCGGCCGACCGCCGCATTTTGTACAGGTCGGGCACGTGCTTGTTTTGGACGCGTGGCTGTCGAATGCCGCGAGTTTTTAGAGGTCTGCGCAGGTTTTAGATCGCTACCCAAAGTGAGACGGAATAACTGGCGGGGACTCCTGCGTTCCGCCCATCCTTGTATTGATACTAGCTGCGTTTTATCAGGCCCCACACATTTCCTTGCGCCGGCTTGTCTAACCGTTATCTGATGTTACTTTTGGCACGCACGGTCTTAAGCAGTGTTGACGTCCAGCTCAAATGGTGCCAGCTACGGAGGACGTGCTGCAACAAACATGGACGCAGGGTCGCTCATAATTGGATTGTTCTAGGGATAGAGCAGACGACGCCAGTTACATCTCAGCTGAAAGGCTACAATTTGTGGGCCCTGGTGGTGCCGACCGGACGAAGACTTTTTTAACTGCATTGGCCGTGTGTGCTCGTCACGTATTTATATTTTTAGGGACAGCGAGCAGCACTGACCAGTGCAGGACAGTTGAATCGGCTGCACTTGCAATGCGGTGAAACAGTGGAACGAAACGGTGAAACAGTGAAAACAGTGCAAAAAGTGTCCGCAGTGAAACGGCTACATATGTGGGATCGCTGGATACCCGTAGTTAGATTGGCTGCCATATGCTTTATTAGTTGTCCGTGCTGACATGTCGGGGGGGGGGGAGGGGGGTATTTTCTCTGTCACGGTCAACAGCATACCCGCGGCCTCTCGTCGCACCGGGGCGGGAAGGGTTTGGATCATGAAACGCTAATGGGCCGAAGAGATGCCGGGAGTTAGCGTCTTGCGAGTGCGGCTTCTGAGTGTTCGGATTAGCGTTGTAAGAACGACTGTTCTGTCCAGCCCGGAGTGGTCTCCGTGGCAACAGGACATTACAAAGCCATTCGGAAGCGCCAGTGCCTAGAGCGTGTCACTCGCCAGATTGAGACTTGGCAGACCAGGTTAGGAGCGGTGTTTTTCTACGGCTGAAATGCGCTGGATTATTGTAGCAGACGCACGTCTCTGATATGCTCTCACGTGCTCGCTTCGCCAGGCCAATTGTGTAAAACGCTATGTTTGACAGTAATGTACTTTACTGTATCGCAAATACGGTGTCGTACGGTATTTTACGTCGTGTAAAATACGGCCATAGGTAACGATAACGCCACCAAGCACATAGGTAGTTCGAATTTATGTTCGGTTAGTTCCTCCCGGCGGACTCCTTCTCAAAGACGATGTTCGTCGCATGGTAACGTGTTCTATATGTATGTGTCGACGCGCTTACTCTTTTGCATCATGAAGGTGTATGATCGCGATGCCTTTGCGCGCTGCAGCAGATAATCATAGCCTAGCCGCCTGATGGTTGGAGGTATTGCTGCTCAGATGTGAACCAGGCGCCGACGGCTGCCGCGGCTCCGGAGCCGCGGACCCCCGCGCTGCCGAGGCGTGACGGCGCGCACCTGACGTGCGTCTGTGACGCGGGGCGCAAACTCCGATATTACCGGATAGTTGGCCACCGCCTGGTGACGCCTGGCGACCCCCGGCGGTCCTGGGCAGGGCCGGCCGCCGGGGTGCTGTGGGACGGCGCGCCGCTGGCCGGCTGCCCGCCCAGCCCAGCAACCAATACAATGCTGTGTTTATGGAGCCGCCGTTTGTTGGTGAGAGCTGAGACGGCTGAATGGGTGGCCGGCGGGCAGGGTGGCCTCGCGCCGACCGCCTGTCGACTGCAATCACGGGCGCACGTGTAGCTGTAGTGGGAGTAGGTGACTGTGGTCAATAGCGCCAACACGCTGTAGCTGTAGTGCGAGTAGGTGAACGTGGGAAGCGGTGCCTGAGACAGACAGAGGAGCTGCCGCTTGTTTTCGTTACGTCACGTTTCAGGTACCGTTATGACCAGTAGGACCGCCTGTCATATGGGGTGGTCGTCGAGTAAAGCCTTTCGCCTGGTGACATATGTAAGAAGCGCGTGGGGTTGCACCAGATGGTTGCTAAGTAAGGCCTTTACACTCCCTCAGCCCATTTCTTGCCAGGGAGCCATTAACGCCTCTGGATAACGGAATAGAACTCAACAGTGCAAATACAACCATTGATTTATTCACTTCACGCGGCAGCACACCAGCCTGAATGTCCGTCTGGCTGTCAACCCGCTGCAAAACAGGCCTGTGTGACTCATGTGGCTGAGGCATTCGGATCGATATTGGATTACGAATCAACCGCTTGAAACCGCGATTTGGGATGTGGATTGGGGGCTAATCGGCCGGTGTTGGAAACCAGTATGTGGGCGACTTGACGGCAATGCGTCGATCTGACGACAGCGCGCTGAGGTGAACAGTGGGGCGCCAGACTTCACTTCACGGCCGCACCCGTACGCTGGCCTACCCACCACCAGCAGCTGAGATTTCTCCGCGCACGCTTCAGCCGGCAGGCGCCGCTGGATCTTGGTCCGCGGCTCCTCGTCTTCCGGAGTCCTCGCCGTTCGGCACGGGACCGGGCCGCGGCGCCGGCTCTGGACGGAGGCCGGCGGACAGGCTGACGGCCGCGCTGGCGGACCCGACGCCGCCCGGGCCGCGGCGTCGGCGCCGGCTACCGGACGGACAGCGGCGCCGGCTACCGGACCGGCAACGGCGCCGGCTACCGGACGGGCAGCGGAGCAGCGGCGCCAGCTACCGGACGGGCAGCGGAGCAACGGCGCCGGCTACCGGACGGGCAGCGGACAGCGGAGCAGCGGCGCCTCCAGCTCGTCCGGCTGCAGCAGCGTCTGCTCGCCCTCGCTCTCCGACCCAGACTCTGTGGCGCACCGGAGACAGCCGGGTCAGACAGCGGACACCGCCGGCGGACAGTGGAGCGCTGGTCAAGCCGAGCGCCCTGAGGTGCACAGGCCACGCACGGCAAGTGTACGCATACTGGGCCTGAGCGTGCGAGGTGCGTGAGCTACACCCCGGCGTGCCGAGGGACACGAGTTCAAGCGGGTGACACTGGGACGAGCACACGTCACGCGTACCTCCGTGCGAGAATGCCGGCATGGTGAGTGTGTCGGAACAACCGCGGGGACACGGCACACAACGGCGTCACGCGCATGACACCGCAGCTTACATGAAAGTCAATCACCCGCTCAATCGCGCTTGACTTCGTTCTCAGCTGTCGCGTCTCTCAGCCACGCGTGCCCTGGCTTGTGTCACGTCCATTGCTTAATATCGGAGTTATGTGTGGTTGAACGTGCCGCGGTCGATAGGCGCGGACGCTCATCTTCACAGGAGGTAGTGCGGCAGACAGCGGACCTGCCCGTCCCTCGCGGCGCGCTCCGCCCGCGGAGCCAGCGTGACGTGCTCACCTGACGGCTTGTCGGCGGCGGCGGGGGCGGGGGCAGCGCCGGTCGACGGCCACGCTTCCTCGTCCTCGTCATCCGACCACCGGCTGGCGCCGCCCTCACCGACCGGATGCAGCGGGCCCAGGCCTGCCACGCCCCGGTCCCGAAACACGGACAGCTTCTGGTCCACCTGCGGCGGCCGGGAGGCGTCAGCGACCAACAGCCCACTGCCGTCACCTCCCACCCCGCCACGGGCACCTGGCGGAGCGGCGGAGATCCCCGCTGCGATTGTCCTCAGCCGGGAGGACGCTGTGGCCCACCAGCCGAACGTGGTCAAATACATTTTCTCGGCACAATTTCTCAGTGCGCTTTCCGCGGTGGGGAGGGAGACGGCGGCCGATGCCTCCTCTAGCACGTCTCTCTCCCCCTCCGCCCCGCCCTCTCCCGCTACACAGCCCCCTCTGCCGGCCGGCTCGTCTTCCCCGTGTGCCCACCTCCTGCTCCATCTGCCGGATCTGGTCGGCGGCGAGCGGGCCGGCCTGGACGGCGCAGCTCCCCCGACCGGTCTCCCTCACCCCCAAGCTCACCTCCTGCTCCACCTGCCTGATTTGATCGGCGGCGAGCGGGCCGGACTGGACGGCGCCGCTCCACAGACCGGTCTCCCTCACCCCTGTACTCACCTCCTGCTCCATCTGCCGGATCTGGTCGGCGGTGAGCGAGCCGGCCTGGACGGCGCCGCTCAGCCGGATGGCCGCCGCCGCCGTGGCCACTTGCTCCAGCCGCAGCTCGGCTAGGCCCAGCGTGGGGCCGGCCCGGCGCGCCGCCCGGTCGGCCGACAGCGCCCGGCGCAGGTCAGCCGTGAGCGAGCGCACGCGCGCCGCCGCCAGCTCGGTGCACTCCAGGATCTGACGGGCGGTACGCAGCGGCGTCACATGCTGCACGAGTCACGGCCGTCGCGTGGGGTTGGGGGACAGGCACGGCGTGCACCGGTCGGCTATGACACGGTGATGCACAGCGACTCATGACACCACATAATGTATTATCCCGGAAAGCAGACACGAACCAGTGCTGGCGACGAACATCCCCAAACACGTGAGTGTTGGCACTGTTCAGTACTGCGCTCTGTCCGGCGTCCTCCCCGTCACGCAGGGCGCAGACAGGACGGCGGCGGCTGGCGGCCGGGTCTCCCACCTGGTGTTTGCTGAGCAGCAGTTTGCCGGTGAGGTGTAATGTGCAGATCTCGCGGTACGAGTTCATGCCGACCGTCAAGGCGCCCTCCATGGCACTCTCCTCCACCTCGGTCGGGTCGGCCACCATGTGCTGCCTGCGGCCGGCCGGCGCGCCCCAGTTAGCTCAGGCGACACGCGGCACGGATGAAATGGGAGGGGGAGCGCACCATCTGCGCGGGATGTGCGCACCAATGGGAGTGCACCATCTGTACCAACAGAGCCGACGCAGCTCTGCGTTCAGCCTGGTCAATGTTGGCTATCTACTGCGACATGCGGTGGACGCTTACAAGGAAATGGAAATCACTCCTGGTACAAGAGGTCTGCATGGAAAAGCGGTCATTTATTTACGTTTGCACCTGTGTCGCCTATTTTTCCGTCATAGTAAAGGCGTTGAACACATTTGGACATCAGTTGGGGCCATTTGAAGGTCATTGGAGCGTTTTGACGTCTGGCTCCAGACCACTAGCATGTGATACATGAACCTGAGATGAAAGTGTTTCACCTCACTTGGGAGCACGTATACCATTATAAACGAAAACGGAGATCTCTACAGAAACACAGATAAAAGACTGCTAATGCCAAGTCCAGCCATCTGCTACGTTCGAATTCACGTCTCCTGGGTAGTTTGCTTAAAGTCAATGATGCCTGTGACGGGATGTCATAACGTCACACATCCAGAACCATCTGGTCGCGGGAACATCACACAGCTTCCCACCACCCATGAACAAAGCCATACACACACACATCCACATCCAGAACCATCTGGTCACGGGAACGTCACACAGCTTCCCACCACCCACGAACAAAGCCATACACACACACATCCACAGCGCCGATCGCCTCAGCCATCCCACAGACAGCACATCGGCCGGTCGTCGGCGCGCTCACCCGTCGCTGAAGAAGGCGAACGTCACGAGCAGGGGCATGTGCAGCACGGCCAGCGGCACCGGCTCCACCTCTTCGGCCGGGCAGACGCGCACCTGGCGGCCCGACACGGCCACGTGCGGCCGGCGGAAGTGGCAGAGCGCGGCGAGCGCGGCCAGCGAGGCGGCCGCCGCCGCGTCACCGCCCAGGTCCACCAGCTCCACGCGCAGCCGCAGCTGCCACACCTGGCCGACAGAGGGGCGCCAGGTCAAGGTTGGTTCAAGGTCAAGGTGCCTGGTGAAGGTCACGCTCGGCGGGCGTCCGCCAGTCAGTTCCTGGCCAACAACCATTCCAAAGACAACGCCGCATCGCAATCAGGCGTGACGGCTGAATATTACCTGACCGTTAACTCACTCACACCATGGCAACTTTAAGTTTTCTTATACCGACTGAAGCACAACTCACATCACGTTAAGCTGATGACTGGCCACGGCAACATCATAAATCACGAAATAATCAGTAAAATCCTGTCGGCGATACGACTGGACACAGTCACTCCGTTTCCGTCGCTGACCGGCGCTTTCGACCGCGACTCTGCACGACGCGTCGCGTCCCCCGCCCGTCCTCGCCTTCTCGTCGGCCACGATGCAGAGTGACTCCGTGTCGACGCAGCGCGACTCGCGCAGGCAGCGCTCGAGCAGGCGCTCGAGACCGACGCTGAGGTCAGTGGCGCGCTCGGCGCCCGCCGCCGCCGTCGGCGTCACGTGCACCACCACCTGCAGCGTGCCCTCGGTGGGCCGGGCGGGCCGCGGCGCGCCCAGCTCGGCAGTCACGGAGGCCAGCACCCTGCCCGCGCGGGGAGAAGACCGTCAGACGTCAGGTCAGAAGACCGGCCGCGGCGGTGGGGGATCATGGCAGCGGAGTCAGATGTAAAACAGATGTCTTCAAGGAAAGTTTGCTATGCTTATGTTTGCTTCAAAGATGTTCCTCAATCCTTCCGAAAAAGGTTCGCGCTACAGAAGTTTATAGGCATGGACGATGGTATCGCAGATGTTCGTAGATGTTGGTATCTGTATCACATATGTTCGCAAGTCAGTAGGGGAAGACGAAACGATGCAGGGAGGCTAGAGATGCATTATGTCTGTGAACCATGCACATTACACCCTGGCCCAAAGTGGAACACCATACCTAGTATTGCCCACGCGAACCTGGCAGCTCCCATAGCTTCGCCCAAACTGCACTACCGTTTCACGATGATCCAAGATCTCGCGGCCATCTAATCGCTGCAACAGAAAGGCATACATGCTTACTGGTAGGCTTCAAAACAATGCATAACAAAACTGGTAACTAACACAAAGGAGTGCTTGACAGTCCTTCGAGTTCAGGGGCAAGCAGGTACTCAGGAACATACAAGAATTACTACTTTCAAAAACACTTAGTATCATGACCAAACAAATCAAAAGAACAATCAATGAAGCAGGGGGAGGGCCACATGATCCTCCCTGCTTCCCACCACACACACAACTTAACCCATCAATGGCTGTATTCAGCAAAAGGATGTGATGAAATGCTAATAAAACTGCGCTTATAAAAGAGTGCTCTAAAAGGCGCATATAACTCTAACACCTGCTCGGGTGAAGAGGTCAATTTGACGCCCACCAAAGGTTTTCAGGAAGTTTCCGAAAAAAGCGGGGTAGTCACGCAAAATTTTGCATAGGTGTAGACAATTGAATGGCAGATCGTTCTATATCAAAAATTTAGATTACCTTGTAAGGTCACTGACCCACAACAGGTCAAAGCCAGGCCATGGACTCTGCGAAGTTAATTTTGGGAGAATCACTCAATCTGATGCAACAACAGAATGCTGGATGAAGCCATACATGTTTGACATACTTTCTTAGGTAACACAACAATTGAATGAGTAAATTTCATTGACCTAAGGCCAGTTTTGAAGGTCAGACCAAGGTCAAAATCAATCTGCCTTCTAACTGTCGAGCTTAATGTAAGGGTAGTTTCCCATGTTCATTTCAAATTTATTGATAACATTAACCGTATTATATATTTTCCATGGACTTCCATGGAAAAGTCTGAACAGGTCACTGGTCTAAAATGACCCAGGTCAACATTTTGTCTCAGGAACATACCACCTACTGTAATCTTTGTTGCTTGTCCAAATGCAAAACTCAAAGCAGTTTTGTATTATTTGAATCACCATAACCCTCAAAAGGCCAAACAAAGTCAGTATCAATAAGTGAACATGTGATCTTTTCCTCAGAACTGGGTAATTTGGACACCAACCTGGTGCTTGAGCTTGTTTGAGCTCATTCAACCCAAAGGTCATGTCCTAGGAACCTGACATCTTGACCCCACAAGTGAGTTCACATACAAGCCAACACACCCCTTGAATTTGATGTCTTTTGCTTTCTTTGTTTCTGAGACGTCAGGGGATTACATTGATCCCCCCCCCCCCCCCACATGAGCAGGGTACACAATCAGCCACCCAAGTGCATGTTAACAGAGCAAGCAACACTGTCAAATGGGAAATTATCATAACTGCACCAAGTGCTGGGCAGAAACATTACCTTTTGTAAGTAAGATGCTCAATGAAATCTGCTGCTGAGTTGAAGGCCTAGATATAGGGATCAAATGAGAATTATCAATGCCATGGGTTATATGCAGCAATATATGCTTAAAGCTTTATGGATGAAGTATTCCTTCCACGCAACTGAGCATGAACAGCAAGCCTTGACAGTGTGGTGTAAAAGCCTCAAAGTTCAACTTACAATTACGTCATAAACAAGTCAGCTGACCATTGAATAAAGGTTCTGCATTTTGGCGCAGCAACGCATCACATTTGCAACGAGTGCTTCCAGGGAATGATCCCGCCCGATCTAGGCAGCCCAAACCTGTGGATCTTAGCCGACCGCGGGATCGCTTCACCGGTAAACACACGAACATATCATAACCCATAAGACATCAGGCCGGATCCCACAAGCGGCCATAGTTCCGTCTGAGCCATATGCTGTCACCAACCATTCCCTTGCCGACGGCGTTGACCACAGAGTTGATCTTGCATGTTGATGGAATGAGAGGCTTCATTGCTAGTGACGTTAAATGATGGCTTCCAGTGTAAGGCCTGCAAGTAAGAAAAATGGCACGCGGACACTACACCCACGTCTTCCTTTCTGCCGTCCGAGTGCAAATCCAATGCAGAGAAAGGAAGCGCGTCGCGAACTGCGCAGTACCTGTGTGGACATGTGTGGAGTCATGTGTGGAGTACGCGATCACCTGATTGTACAATATGACGTCATTGCAGTCTTTAATAACGTCAAGGTGACAGCTGCGCGCGGGGATGGATCATGCGAGCCACACATCAATTTTCTCTTGTGTATCCAACACTTTCAAGCATGCATCTTGCTCGCTGACTGGGAGATTTCCTGCATAATAAGAAGCATCCCTCCCGGATGTTTACTGTAGAACTTGTAGTCTGTTAACTGGGTGAGGATGTGGGGCATAGTACAAGTCATCCTGTAGCCTGCATTGCATGCCTGATACTAGTGCTAATCCTGTTCGATCAGTCATAATTTTTTTAATAAGTAGTCTTGCACTCTTATACACTGGTTTCTCCCACCCTGTCCCTCCCCTACACCAAACATGTGGTTATTGTCATTCAAGTTCTGAGAATGGCTTGGGCATTGGGTTGTGGACTGCCCATAAAACCAAAAACACTAGTGGAATCATTAGCCTGCATGTAGCCACTTCTGCTGTTCTTCATTCATTCTTTCACTTTGGTTTTCCAATTGGCAGTGAAAGATGAAAATGACACCTGTGATAAGCAATGATGTGAAAACAAGTTTATTGTTGTGAAAGTGTAATTGACTTCAGATTCTATGTTGTTTAACAAAAATCATTGATATGTTATCAGCAAAAATATTTATTCAGGACAGCTTGTAAACATTTGATCACACATTTGGCTGTTAAAAATCAACATGCCTTCAAGGAAGGAATCTTAAATGATTATGGACAGGGATGTGTTGTTCTGTGTTGTCTAAAGTTTGAGTGACTCCTGGTTGATGACTCACAGTTGTAAGTCATAGTCATCAAACCTTGAAGGAATGGACTGGGCACTCAGCCAAACAAAACTGTATCTGTTTTGAGTTGTTGAATTTGGTAGTGTCCAGCAGTATATTGCAAGCTGGGCATGCAGATGGTGCTTCTTGTTGTAACAAACCACCATTCTTGCATTTCAGAAGAAACCACCATGTTGTGCAGCATGCAGCTGAGCATTGGCAGGTTCATCATTCATCATAACCAGACTCTGAGCCATGCAGCTCGGGCGTCGCGCGGCGCACTCAGCTCTCACTGTCAGCTGGCGACCAGCAGCTGGGTCTGCCGGCGAAAGACGCGGTCTGGCCAGCCGGCCGGCCCGCCCCCGGCGCCGGCCGAGCCCCAGCAGTGGGACGCCGGCGCGCTGGCCGCCCGCCTGTACCGACTGCTCTCGGCGCCGGAGCGCGCGCGGCTCGTCAGCGAGCCGTCGGCGGCCGCCGCGCTCGACCTCCTCCGTCAGCTCGCCTTCACTGAGGACGAGCTGTCGGAGCTGGTGCTGGGCGCGCCGCAGCTGCTGCGCCGCGGCCCGGCCAGCTGGCGCGAGGCCGTGCCCACGCTGCTGGAGAGTGGCTACACGCCACAGCAGCTGCTGACGATGCTGGCCGCCTGCCCGCCCCTCCTCGACTGCAGCCGGCGTCAGCTGAGCGACACGCTCGCCGCGTTCTGCACCGGCCTCAGTGTCGGCGACGCGGCGCTGCGCCAGATGGTGACGGAGCAGCCGCAGCTGCTGCTGGTGCCGGCATCGCGGCTGGGGCGCCAGCTGGCTGAGCTGCGCACCCGCTTCACAGCCGAGCAGGTGGCACGCGTGGCGCGGCGCTGCCCGCAGGTGCTGCAGCGGCGCTGGGCCGACACGGAGCGCCTGCTGGACTACTTCTGCGACACGATGGGCCTGACGCCGGTTGATATCGCCCACTCGTCGGGCCTGGCGTTCCCGCTGGAGCACGTGCGCGCGCGCCACCAGGTGCTGGAGCGGATGGGCGCGTACCGGCGCCCCATGCCCAAGGACACGGCGGTTAGCGGCAACCCCAGTCTCACGGAGATCGTCGACCACTCGGACGAGCTCTTCTGTCAGAGGTGGGCGGGCTGGAGGGACGCACGCCACCGCTCCTAGTCACGCAGCTCAGGGTGGAAGATTCACTGCCAGATGCTTGCGCTGGTTTGATATTGATCGCCATTAGAATTCTTGTGTTGGTGTTCATAAGAGCGATCGTCTACGGGCATTTCTTTCAAATGCAAAGTCATTGAACACATCATACATAATTCCGTTTTCTATGCGCGTCCGCCGTTTTGAAGTGTGCTGCCATGTTGCCATGCTGTTTGATGACTCCTGACGTGTGGCACGGCCGCTGACAAATCTCGCTCATTTTTTTTAGGTTGTAATGGTTTTAAGTGAGATTTATTGGATGGAGTGTATTTGTGATGGCTGCAGAGAAGCCAGTGAAACTCGGTGGAGGGTTAGTTCGTCGGTTATCCCCTCTTTGCTTGCAGTACGCGCGCCACCGACGCCCGATTCCCCCATTGGCCGGGACATACTAGCGTGTGGTGTGCTGTTACAGGGTGGCCAGGCTGCCCCTGAGAGAATACGAGGTGTTTGTGCGGATACTGCGGGCGGAGACGGAGGCGGAGGGCGACGGCAGCGACAGCGACAGTGGCAGCGACAGCGACAGCGACAGTGAACTGGAGGAGCCGTCATCCACGTACAGAAGGAAGCGCAGCTGATCCACCCTAGCTGCGCTACTCGCGACGCCCCCGACCTCCCCCGTGCGCCTGACTGGCGGCGCGCGCTGTCCGTGAGGAATATATGCACTGGTCAGGCACGGTGGACTCATGCCCGGACATGGTGGACTCATACCCGGACACGGTGGGCTCACGCTCGGACACAGTAGACTCATACCCGGACACCGTGGGCCCACGCTCAGACACGTTAGACTCACGCATGGACACGACAAGTTCATACCCGGACACTGTGGACTCACGCCCGGACTTGGTAGACTCATACCCGGACACGGTGGGCTCACGCTTGGACACGGTGGATTCACGCCCGGATATGGTAGACTCATACCCGGACGCAGTGGACTCGCGCCCGAACACGGTAAACTCATACCCGGTTACGGTGGGCTCACGCTCGGACACGGTAAACTCATACCCGGACGCAGTGGACTCACGCCCGGACACGGCGGACTCGCGCCCGGACGAGGGCGGCAGGTGCTTGCAAGTATATCTGCCGTCTGTGTCATGATTTGTCGCGTGCGGTGAAGCGCTGAAGGCACGAGTTGTGCACGTGCAGCGGTCTTCGGTCGTGATTGGCCGTTCTACTGAGACACCCGAATTAATGTGCCGGGGTCAGTGGCCTCGACAGCTTATGCGCACTAGATGGATACCAAAAATATGTTGCGTGTAATAGTTCTGCCTAGACAGCATTCAGTTTCCATCCCGTTAAAACATCGTCTGTCACATATCAGTGGTTTATTGTGGTCTTTACTTTCATGTTAAATACATGATCCATTACGACCCACCATTCGTTTCTGCCATTATTTACGTACCTAAAAGTCTGGCAAGGTGTGGTGTGCCTAAACAAAAGCATGAAGAAATAGAAACATTCTAAAAAAAAAACATCACAAGACGCGAGTACATCACATCATCACATTACCACTGGCGCACACCTGCATGTCAGGTTATTGACGCTAAAAGCCGGCAACTCCGGACAACAAAAACTGCCCGAAAGATGCACCATCTTAACTGATTGCCGGCTTAGGCAGCGCCGTCCGCGGGCACCTCCAAAGGCCCAGGTCATGTAACAGGCCGCCAGCGCGCTACATAAAACCGCGACAGGAAGCTCCCAGGGCCGGCACCACCCAGGTTTGTGCTTCCAGGGCACCACAGGAACAACAGAGGGCGCGATTACGACTCTGGTGGGGTCGGAAGCTGCGCGAGAGCGGGACAGGGGCAGGACGGCGGTGGTGCTCCACAGCTGGAGCACGGGCGCTGCCGGCAGCATCAGAGTCCCACAGCCCATAGTCACTGAGGATGGGCTACTAAGAGACGCTGGACTAAGTCGTTGCCAGCTAGTGTGCCCTTCGCAGCAGGCGCGGAAAGACCGCATAAGATTCAACAGGGCCTGGACCAGACACGCGCGGCGGTCCGCCCACCGTCGGGGCTCAGGCTCCATCACAGCGGGTCGGCACACGCCCAGACAGCAGGCGCTTACGTGCATCACCCGTCCCCGGGAGACCCCTGCAAAGTCGCCAACACCCCGCGGGCGTCGTCTTCGGCTGAGGGTGGACGACACGCCCGCACAGCCTCAGAAGCGGCGTCGCCGGTCCGGCCAGTCGACCGGCCGCAGCCGGCGCACGGGCGCCACCGTCTCCAGCGGCGGCCGCTCCACTCGCGGCCGGCGCGCCTCCTTGGCCAGCCACTCGCGGTAGCGGTACCACCACTGCTCCCACTTGATGTACTCCTCCAGCGTGAGCATGTGGTCGCGGAAGTAACCGGCGTCGCGGTAGTAGCGGTAGCGCACGCTGACGTCCGTCTCCCAGTCGCGCGGCAGCTGGCGCGGCAGCTGGTCGCCCGGGTCGTCAGTGACGGCGGCGCGCCGCAGCTTCTGGCCGAAGTACTCGCGGTACTCGCTCTCGAAGCTGACGCGCTCCTGGCTGCGCTCGCGCGCGCCGCCCGGCTCCTCCTCCAAAATGACCTTCTTGTCCGACGAGTTGGCGTCCTTGACGATGCGCAGGCGCACCAGCTCGGCGGCACCGCGCTGCACGCTCAGCTGCGCCAGCCGACCGAAACGCTCCGACAGGCTAGTGCGCACCGCCTCCTCGGCACCGCTCGACGAGCTCGACTCGGCCGACTCGCTGGCGGCAGCGGCGGCGGCGGCGGGCGGCCGGCGTCGCGCTGGGCCGGCGGCACGCGGCCGTCGCGGCGGCGAGCGGCGGCGCCGCTCGCTCCGTTCCGCCGCCGCCGGCGGGGGGTTCGGCACCTTGCGCGTGATGGTGGTGCTGGCGGCCGGCGGCCGGCCGGAGGGTCGCGACCGCGGCGCAGGTGACGGCGGCGCCGGCCGGCCCGCCGGCGGCGGCGGCGGCCGGCCGACCGTCCCCGGCGCGGCCGGCCGGCGCCGCGCCGGGGACGGTCGGCCGCCGCTGCGAGGGGCGCCCGCCGCAGGCGACACGGAGCGTGACGTCACGCTGGTGGAGCTGCTGGACCAGCTGGAGCTAGAGGTGCGCCGCCGTCGGCTGCCGGCGCCGCCGCCGCCACCACTGCGTGAGAGCGGCGACCGCGAGCGAGAGTGGGACCTGCGGGACGCCGGCAGACGATGGCTGGACAGGGCCGCACGGAAAACTGATGCAGATCGGTACGCCTCACCACAGGACGAACTGGCCTATTTTCCGAGTGCACGACACCAATGCGATGGACAATGGCTGTGGCAAGCTAACTTTACTGCCGGTACATCCCGAAGAAATTTATTAGAAACATACGACAGTGCACCAAAGAGGCGCTCAGTTGCATCTAAAACAAGGATTTACAAATGTACACGTAAAGTGGGCAAACGTCACTGAGAAGTAATGTAACATCGCTGCGCAGATGAGCATCTGCGCTTTGATAAATGTTCCGGGAAGTTAGCACCCACCGGCCGGTGGAGGATCCGGAGCGTGAGCTGCCGGACGACGAGGAGGAGGAGGAGGGCGGCCGGCGGCGGTGCCGGTCTCCGGGCGGCGGCGAGCGGCCGGCCGGTCGGCGCGGGCCGGCCGTCGCCGGAGGGGAGCGGCGCCGGCCGCGCTCCTCACGCTCCGGGGGCCGGCGAGCCGAGCCCGGCGCGCCGGACTGGCGGCGGCCGCGCTCTGGCCGCTCCTGCCGTTCCTGCCGCTCCCGGCTCTGGCGCTCGCGGGAGCGGGCCGAGCGGCCGCCGCCGGCCGACGGCTGGTCCAGGTACAGCTCCCGGAACCCGCTGTGGCCCCACCTGCGGGTACGGACGCGTCAGGGGGCAGGCCGGTCGGCCGTCGGTCCGGTCTGTCGGATGAGCGCGGCCGCCGGCTGGTCTCGGTAAGGCGGCCGGATGCCAAGCGACGCCCCGCCTGGGGACACCGCGCGCCACCCATTCTCCGTAGATGGGCGACATCGCTCGCTGGCAGCTGATCGGAGAGGAGAGATTCCCTCGGGCTGTTGTGTAAACGTTACTTCACAGCTTATTCCGGGGCCTGACCCACGGATCAAAAGTGGTTATAGTACTGTGGGACCTTCCTTACCTGCCATTAAATCGTCCGACGACGTTCCACGCATGTCGGAAAGTTAGCGCTATTAAATCTAGATCACGGAACACATGTGTCCAAAAATGCGTTGTGTTAAGAACCACATATCAAGTTTGTGTAGTTGTAAGTGAAATCGAAAAGAGTAAAGAAGCTTTGAGGCCTGATTCAAATTCAAACTGAGTCATTTCGAAATAAATGAAGGCCTTAAGAAACCTGTGAGAATTTATGTTATTAACGCCACATCCGATAGACTTCTGCCGCTGAGAACATGCATATTCCATTCAGGACGGTACGCAGCCCTGCAAGCGGGTCTTTTCCCCCGGTCGCCACTGGGCCCCGGTAACACGTGACTACCTGTCCGGTTCGCGCTCCTCGAAGTCGAGCAGCTTTTTGGTCCAGTAGAGGCTGTTCTGTCCCTGCCGGCGGGCGTTGCGCATGGCCGAGTCGAGCTGGGGCCGGCGGCGCTCTGGTGACGGACGCGGCGGCCATCAGCGCCAGCCGGCGGGACTTGGGGAGTGCAGGGGATGCGACGCGGAGAGATGGGCCGGGGTCGGTCTACAGCCGGGGCACGCTTCACCCACTGCCTGACCATTGGTCGGCCGTGGGGCTGGCCCAACGCTGGGGCTCGCCCAACGCTCGAAACAGGGAGTACGCTGGAATCGATTTAGCCGCAGAGGCAGGGGCACCGAGGTCGGACGTCGGTCAGCGACTGCCCCATAAAGGAAGCGCATTACGGTGGGGTTCGCAGCATCAGCAGAAACTACACGGGGCGCACGGGCGAGACAGGACCTACATCGCACCCGACAATATCTACGTCGGACCCGAGACAGGACCAACATCGAACCCGAGACAGGACGTACATGGCACCCGAGACAGGACCTACGTCAGACCCGGGACAGGACCCGCATCAGACCCGAGACAGGGCCTACGTCGGACCCGGGACAGGACCTGTATCGCACCCAAGACAGGACCCACATCAGACCCGAGATAGGACTTACGTCGGGCCCACGACTAAACTGGACCACAGACAGGGATACAGTTAAGCTGGATTGGAGACTAGGACTACACTTTACTACGGACTGGGACTACACCAGACCTGACAAAGGAATTACACCGTACCAGAGACAGAGACTAAACCGCACTGAAGACTAAATGACTGGACCTTCTTGGACTCGTGGCCATCGGCACGACTTGAAGCGTCGAGTCCCGTCAACATAGCCACTGCTTGCCTGATACCGTCGTTTAACCAGTACCTCCAGGCATATTGAAGGTCGATTACTGCCAGAATGAAAACTTGCCAAAGCTCAGTTAAAGGTACAGCATGTTCGGACAATAAGCCTTTTAGTCAATGGTCGCCATGTCATTGAATTTGAACCGGGTTAAGCCATGTGTTCTGTCCTCGTATGGTGGCATTCCAGTCTATGGCGAAACGTCACAGCTTGAACAGAACACTCGGCAAAGTCGATTCATACAGTACAAATTCACTGATATCTTCTGAATGACCCCGGCAACCTGGGTCACGCATAACGGAAGCTAATTTCACTGAAATGCAGGCAGATGAAAGGCAAACCAGATGGAGACGATCAGATTTTCTGGGAAATCAAAACGTACAACTTAGCGTTTTAGTCATTTGTAACGTACTACGAAGAATAGAGTGCCGTAAATGAAACAATGCGTGGCCGAACGAGAATCATCTCTCGTGACACTGGGAACGGAAGGCACGGGACTGCCGGTTAGGCATTTATTCACGATTAGTTACACATATAAGCAGCAGGGCGCCACCTAACCGTTACGGCAATACTAATTTGGCCCCGCAAGATAAATCAGCATGTTCTCTTACCATGAACGTCAGCTGCCTATGCTCGTGTTTGCACCAAGGTCCCCAACGTTCTTATGCTCTTTAGATAGCGATAGCTTTTAGCGCGTACCTTCGAGCGCTTGTCTGCTTTTTTAATAACGGAAGTCAAAACCACTAATCCATACCTCATCTAACTAAAAGAACTCACTTCAAACTAAAGCAAACAGCAAACCTTCAGTGTGCGACGAACAGCACCTCGTGGGATATAAGCAGTGAACGTCCGACACGAGCGTTACTACTGATTCAATATTGGCTTTGTTCTTGATTGATTTTACACAAGCATATGAATTCTCAACTATTATTATGTCCACATATTTGCAAAGAGGACAGACACCTTTAGGCACGACCAATGGCACATGTTCCCTGCCACGCCACCAGACCCGGCTCTCCCGGCAGCGAGCCTTCCCTCTCCGCGAACGCGCCGGCACCGACGAGGACTTACCGTGGGCCTTACCGACACCTAGCGAGAAGAGCATGGCATTCGCGAGCCGTGGCCCGCCTACCGGACTGTACGGAGACCGAGGCGACGTCGGCCGCCGGCCAGCGCTCGGGCGCCACCCGCTGGAGCTCGCTGCCGCTCGGACGGCCGATCGCTGGCGGCGCACGTGCCGACAGACACGGCCGCGTCACAGCCTGGTCAGCCGTCCGGCTGGCACCGGCCGGCGCCCGGCACGGCACGCGCCAAGTCCTGGGCACGTGCAGGGGGCACGCGCCAAAGCGCTGCACCCCGGACGAGTCCGTGACTCACTGCCCGCGCGGTCGGACACTGGGCACCATCCGTCCGTTGTGGGACTGATGGCGGCGGTCCGAAAGTCCCCCCAACAGCACTCCTTAGTCGGCGCTAGAACAGCGCCTGTCCGTTCCGCCGCTCACCGCACACTGACTAGCAGCTGGACACTTCTCCTAGCACGCTCGCGCCGCTTCCAAATGCCGATCAGTCCACCGCTGGCGGACGTCTTACACTGACACATCTTAGTCACTGGCGACCTGCCCCGAAGTCCTCGCTCACAGACCACATCCTCCCGATGGAGTGTTGTTCATCACTGGCGACGCCTCGCACGGAGATCTGTTCATCACTGGTGGTAAGCTGAGCTCACTCCTGTTCATCACATCACAGGCCCTGCACCCGCGAACTGTTCATCACACGTGAACCGCAGCGGAGTCATTGATCACTGGTCGCGCACTTCGCTCCGTGCACTGCTGGCTGTGCGCAACCTAGCACTAGTGTATCACTATCCGGGCATCTTCAGTTCGTTGACTATTGTTGTCGCTACGACACCAATGGTGACTTCCATCACAGGCATTCAGTTAGCAAGTGCCCGCACGCCATGCACACAGACATTCAGACTCACACAAACACACACACACACACATAAATCCACACACACACACACAAACACACACGCACACATGCATACCAACATACATAAGTCCGCGTCACGCCCACGCCCTGAACACTCTTCTCACTGGTTCAGACAGCTAGGGAACCGCGCCGTCACTGCCCCTCTGCCCGGCAGCACCGCGTTTTCACACATTATCACAGTCCTTCGCTCAGTTCCCTCGGTCCTTCGGACGGGGTCGTCAGCTGCGGCACGACATCCCGCCGGCGGCAGAGGAGAGAACGCCGGGGGCGTGGCGGCCCGGCGAGGGGCGGCCGGCGGCTCCTGTAAAGCAGGCGGGGTCGGGGTGGCCGCCGACGGCACCGTTACCTTCGCGGCGAGGCCGGCTCTCCAGGCGCGTCTGGTCCATGCGCATGCGCGGACCAGCCGGCGGCGGCGAGCGGCGCTCGCGCGTGCGGCGGCTCTCGCGCCGCTCACGCTCACGAGCCTGGCTCGACCACATCAGGTCCTCCTCCAGCCTCTGCAACCAGATGTAGGAGTGTCATGTGCTAAGGCCAGGACCCATGTGTGGGGGTTTATGAGTTACTGCCATTCACATTATGCCACCGAAGCCAATACCAATGTAAATCATGTAAAGTGAAGCTAATTTCATTGTCCAGTTCTGTAAAACAAAGCTGACACTATTGTACAGTTGTGTCAAACAAAGCCAACAGAGTAGTAGCCTTGGTTTAAGTTAACTTTATGTGGTACATCCAGCACTACTGAACATATACACAAGCATCCAAGTTTTTAACATCATGAGACTGAACTAGGAAAACAAGCATAGACTATCTTGCCAGACCAGACTGTGTAATGCCTGATAGTGCATGCTGATGTCAAATCAAAAGAGTGAGTGTCATACATATGCAGGCTGTTTTACTTTAAAATGTAACTGTACAAGTAAAAGCAAAAACACTAGATGTCAGAAATTCAAGTTGTCTGTTCCAGAATGGGTAGCCTGTATATAAGCCAAATCAAATGATGAGTTGGATGGGAAAACTTCTTGCAAGACCTGGCCTTTCCCCACGTTCAAGAGCATTCATGTGACACCTCAGTTTTAGCTTAAATTTTGGTATCTTAGGCAGTGTATGCCTCCGTTAACTTGAAAATCTGAGAGCATTTGTGAATTTTTAAGAAACACCTAGCACTAAAACCTGCGAGTTATCATGTCTGTTCAAAAATTTGATGAAATGAAAGATATCTGTAGAATGGGGAAGGGGGTATGGCAATGCATGTGCTTGTGCAGTATTTTGTGTGCCATAATGTTTTTTGTCAATTGATGCAGCTCTTGTTCTGTGAAATGTGTCACCAGCTGGTAAAATATGTATAAGTTGATCGGCATATGCTTGGAAGAAATGAAAGTTCGCTTATGGGTATCACAAACCGTTTTGAGCGAAACATAAAACGATGCAATGCTCACCCGATTGTGGAACTGGCTACTTAAAAGGGACCGTTTAAGGTGCGGCTTTGCAGGCCTCGGTTTCCTGGATTTCATGATATCTTTGACACCAAGCGCATTCAACACAACAAATAAACGCAACGAACGACTTCTGCACGACACAGCGGCCCCAGACAGCAATCATCCCAGACGAAAAAGGCGTGCAAGGTTGTCAGATTCTTCCGAGAAAGAGAACATGATTCGGTTTGACCTGACAGTATAAATGACGTATTTTAATATTGACATGCTAATATTTCTTAGGAAATAAAATTTCAAGGAAAATAATACAGATTTTTCCTATTGATTTATTTATAAATATTACCATGAGATTGCAATATGTAGTCATCAAAACATCTTTAATGCGTAACTATAGCCATCAACTTCATGAGGTTAGACGGAGCATCACAGCATTGTGCCGCAGTTATGCGTCATTTTTGAGAACGCTTGGAATCGGCGATCATCGTCTGTGATGTGGTGAGTACCTTTTTTGAGTGAGTTGGGGGTGTTGCTAGAGTCGTGGAATCCTCTTGTAATAATAGTTTGCTAGATTGTTGTGGTAGGTTTACATAGGTACATTTCGTTCCAAAAGAACATTGTACATAAATCGCCTTCTGTAAGGTGGAAGCTATCATAAGTAAACACAAAACAGGTGCATCTACACTCTTACCTTCAAACTTTAATAGTTGCAATAGCAAACGTCTAAGCGCTCCAGGGACGCAACACTCTCAACACACTGGTGGTATTGCTGTTATATGGACGTGCAATTTCTTTGAGAACATGGCCTGTTGAAGAAGGCATGGAAATAGATCAGAATCTCACCTAGTCTAACTGAACCAAATATAACCCAACCCAGCTTAATACAATTAACCTAGCTTAACCTAACCTAACCTAGCCTAATAACCTACCCTAACCCAACCTGACTGTGCTATTTTCACCTGATAAACCACTTAATTTTCCTGTGACCCATCCCCTATAACGGTCAGTGTCATCAGTGTGTCATGGTGATGTTTGACTGACCTGTGCCATTGCCATCTTAATTATTGTATTTTCTGGATAAGATGATAAGATATACATGACATGTTCCCATTTGATGATTACTTATGGTGTCATATCTTAAAACATTAGTTGGTGAACAATTTAGTATTGCAGTTTCAGGTCCCAATGTATACCATGACCAATAACTTGGAGGGATTGGGCCACACAAGTTGTGTTGGATATGTAGCAAACCATACTATACTGTAGTGATTTATTCAGTTTCTTCTCCATAATATGGCATGCCTGGCAAGCACTCCAAACCTGGAGCTGCCCATGAGAGACATCAAAGTTTTTTAAAAAAGATATAACATGGGCTCAGTTTATTCCATTCAGTGGGGTGTATGGTGGCCAAGGGGCAGCAAAGGCCCTGGAAAGCTTGAAGCAATAAAAGCATGTTCTAACAATAATCCCTGGTGTGACAGCCACTGCAGACTTTGTCTTGCAAGTATGTTAACCCCATGTTTGGTGGAATATGGTTACTCATAATGTACCTGATTTCTGGGTCAGATTTGCACACATACATTTGTGTGGTACACTGTGTCACAGCATAAGTCTACCTCATTCGCAGCAAGCACTAGGCATTTAAGTTGGCTGATTTCCAGCAGTTTGACATTTATTTGGAGGCTGTTGAGAGCTGTGCTGCAGCTGGGTGGAATGCTTTATGGAAGACTGAATTACCCCATATCTTTCAGTTACATCATCTGTGCATTAGATCAGCATGGACAACACCCAACCTGCACCACCAGTGACTGACCAGAGCAGTCAGCAGCAAACACCATGTGAGGTCAACAATGACATGGCAAATGACCACTGCCATGAAATGTCAACTGGAGGCAATGGCGGCGCATCCAACACCAGTCCCATTTCTCCACTGGTGCCTTTGGCTGCCAGTGACTGTGTGGGGAGCGAGGCGGACCGTTCCGCCGCATCAGACGACATAACACCATCGGAGTCCTCCAGCCCGGCGTCCGACGGCCGGTCGGACGGGCGTGACCGGGAGCCCGCAGCCCCCGAGGAAGTGGATGGCGAACAGAGGCCGCCGCCGCCGCCGGTGCCGCCGCCGGACACGAACCACCGACAGCCGGCGGCCGGCGAGCCGGACGGCCCACTCAGCCAGGAGCTGGCCGACTGCAGCATCGACGACAGCCCGATCATCTACAGCAATTACGAGAGCGAGCTGCAAATGCCGGAGATCATGCAGCTGATCCAGCGCGACCTCTCCGAGCCTTACTCCATCTACACTTACCGCTACTTCATCAACAACTGGCCCAATCTCTGCTTCCTGGTGAGTGAAGCATTTGGTAGCTGGCGGGAATTTATCTTCAGAGTTCGTGTTCTCTTTGTCTGTGTTTATCTTCGCGTTCAGCCACAGTTGGTTTTCGAATGGTCTTCAACTTGTCGCGTGCTTCTGTGATCGTCAGATACATTGTGTTAAATTTGTCATGACGTTATCAGTCCTTCCATTCCCCTACTCATTTCATTCTCCTTCCGGCGCTCCCGCCACCTCCGCTGTCCTCTCAGCCTCTGCAGGGCTGTCCGACTGTCCTCCCCTGATCGGCCGGCCGTCCTCCATTGACCAGCCCGGCCGTCCTTCCCTGACCGACCTGCCGTCCTCCCTTGGCCAGCCCGGCCGTCCTTCCCTGACTGGCCCAGCCATCCTCCCCTGACCTGCCTGCCCGTCTTCCCCCGACCGACCCGCCGTCCTCCCTTGGCCAGCCTGGCCGTCCTTCCCTGACTGGCCCAGCCATCCTCCCCTGACCTGCCTGGCCGTCCTCCCCTGACCGACCGGGCTGTCCTTTCCTGATCGGCCCGACCGTCCTCCCCTGACCGGCTGGGCCGTCCTCCCCTGACCAGCCCGGCGGCCCCCCCCCCCCCCCTGACCGGCCCGGCCGTGTCGCCAGGCGCGCCACCGCGGCCGCATCGTCGGCGCTATTGTCTGCAAGCTGGACTCGCACGACTCGCATACGAAGCGCGTGGTGACCAGCCGCGGCTACATCGCCATGCTGGCCGTCGACCAGCGCTTCCGGAAACGTCGCATCGGTGAGCCGGCCGTCAGCTGCGCGCCGCTGGCTGCCGCTGGGCGGACTGGCTCGGCGGATCGCAAAGGGGCCACTGGGTAGCCCTGTGTTCGGGGCTCTTTATTGTGATGGTGGTTAGAAATGTCATCTTCGATGATGTTACCATTTTCATTCTACGTCACGCGCCATGCAAGCCAGCGTCGAAACAAATTTCTAGCTGTGTATATGCACTGTGATTTGATTCTCCGCCGTTTTCGATCTGCAGGGTCGTGTTTGGTGCTGAACGCCATCCGTGCCATGGCCTCGGACGCTGCCGATGAGGTGAGCGTCTGTTCAGTGGCCCCACTCTGTCGCATTATGCTGATCCGCTTTATGCGATTGCTACTTTTGAGAAGGCTTTGGTTTTTCTCGGTTCTCTTCGCCGGCTGTGTGCTACTACTTTTGTTAGACCGTGACGGTGGCATTTGTGTGTGAAATTCCCTCAGTAACTCTGCGGAAATATCATGGCAGCTGGTTGCCAACTATGCCCGCGTGGTTGACAGAAAAAGACAACTTATTTAATTGCATCCCCTCCCCCTCCCCCTCCCCCCTCCCCCTCCCCCCTCCCCCTCCCCCCCCCCCACCATCGTGATTCACCACTGCCGCGTGCACCGTGTCTTTCTCGTGTGGAATCCAGCCTCGGTGACGGCCGGCTCTGGGCCCCTTCCAGGTGGTCTTGGAGACGGAAGTCACCAACAAGGGGGCGCTGCGTCTCTACGAGAACCTGGGCTTCGTTCGCGACAAGCGGCTGTTCCGGTATTACCTGAACGGCGTGGACGCGCTGCGGCTCAAGCTCTGGCTTTGGCCGCCGTAACCGGCCGTCGCTACTGCGGGACCGCATTGCCCGAAGCCCTGGAAGCCTGGACCTTCCGCCGGGCCGCGCGGACGAACCAAAGCTCTGCTGCGGATTTGGTCCATCCAGTGTGCGCCAGATCGGGAAGGATACGGGCACAAGCTCGAGCTTAGGCATGGTTTTGGTAGCAGCTTTTTGTACTGCAGCAGGTCTGTACTGGTACGGTACGGTCGGAGGTCGGCGTTGTGTGTGCTGCATGACGTGGGTGGCCATCTGACTTCGGGGACTGGCCGCGTGGCTCGTCATGTTCCCTTCGGAAGGCCCCATGATACGTGGACTACTTGAAGTAGGCACTGTCCAGTGCGCAGTGCACCGAGCACTTGGCAGTGATCTCCATGACTTGCAGTGACCATCCGTTTGGTGATATAACGGACAAACGACGACGGATGGGACTCAAAACTGCAGGGGGTTCACTGACATCTTGCTGTCCCAGTGATAGAGCAGGGACTGCAGCTGCTCATCACCTGCGGGTGAACCCTGTTCGGTACTTGCGCCGCCCGTGCGACCGTGCCGAGGTCATGATGCCGTGTGGTCCTGTATTGACTGGGAGTTAAATACAGTGGGCCATGTTTGTTCAGCTCTAGCGTGGTGAAGCTGGACTGCTGGGGTGTTGGCCGGCGGCCAACGGCCTCCGGCCGGGCGCCGGAAGACGGCTCCCTCGTGTCATTTTGTGGATGGCGGGTGTTTTTTCGGTTGGGGTGAACTTGGAGGCATTTTTTATTTAAGCTACAGTTACTGAAAAATTGCCCGCTGTATCAGAGTACTCTACGAATGTGCAACTCAGGACAACTGGCTTCTGCCATGCAGCAATGCTCTAGTCATGTGCGGAACAATGCCGTCTTTGCCAGGTGAGGAGAATTTCATCCACCGTTGGGGGGGGGGGGGGGGGATTATACTACTGCAACACAGACGGAACAACTATGAATGAACGCTTCATCCGTAGTTCCAATCACGCTAGAAGAACGCATTGGCTCTCGTTCAGCAGACGCCCGTCCTGGCCGGGTCTCGCTCGTACACCGTGGTGGAGAGCTAGCTAGGATAGACTGGCCCAATGGCCCGGCGTGACGAATGGCACGTGTAACATTGGTGAGCGCTAGAGCTGGGGTGGATGAGGCGGCGATGGCGGCACGGTGCGAACCACAGGCCCGCCCAGCCCGACCACGCGCGTGCCGGCCAGCTCCGTTGCATCCGGCGTATCTGATACCGCCCCGCTGATCCAAGGTCAGGGGCCGGCTCTGAGCGGGCCGCGGGGAGGGGGGGGGGGGGGACGGCGGCGGTGGGAGCGGCGGGAGGTGTCCGCTGGTCAGTGCTGCTCGCGCGGGGGGACAGGCGACCACGCTACGTCTCGTGGGAGTTGGAGGTGAACAACCTTCTCTTGACTTTCACTTTCCTTGGAGCGGCGCCCGCGTGTCTACGTCTCCAGTCGCGGCCTCGTGGTTCTGCTGGGTTGATTGTAAGGTTAGTGGGTGCTGTGTCTCGTCACTGGGGGAGTGTACTGCATTCGCATTGGGATTCATTGTGCAGGGCGGCCGATAGGTATATTTTATTATGAAACAAGTATGATGTAAAGGTAATGGAGTCCTACTGGAGCCATGGAAGCCTAGTGGCTGTTGGTGAACATCGTGATTTTGACACGTGAGGAAATGTGTCCTAAGAGAGGCAAGTGAGGCCAGTATTTAGAGTCCAAATTACCTTAAAAATATGTCACTTGACAGCTATTGTGTGCCAAAGCTGGATCTGTGCATGTGTGTTTGAAAACATGATGCATGTCACATAGCATTCCAACCTATCAGAAGTACCAATTGTGTATCATGCTTGCATGTGGTTTGCATACAATTTTGTTTGGCCTGTAGATACACATGTATTGTGGGCAGCAAACTGAGCAGTTAATGAAGTTTATCAACTGTTTTTGTACCTGTGTTTACCTTTTGCCAAAGTCCACAAGAATGTTTAAAATTCTAGAGGTGCATATTTCAATTTGAAAAAGTCAGGGAAAATAATTGAATAAAAATAGTATGAAACATGCAAGGAGATTAGAATGAAAGACAGGATGAAATACAGGAGAAATACAGGAGATACAGGATGAAAAGGCAACTAAGTCATAATAATACAAATGCATGTTGTGTTAAAATGTGCACCTCTTTTTGACACAAACATTTTTATATTTTCAAGCATAAAAGATTCAAATATTTTCTTCCTAGATTATGTTTGACATTCTCCTGCTTTTTTTAAATGTCATCTGATCAGGTGTATGGTCTCTTATCCAGAGCTGGGAGGTAAAAGCCTTTAATCTTTGGTCTTAGCTCTCCCCTAAACTTAAAGAGTAAGTTGCCAAATTTGTGTAGAAACATGTGTGTCTGCATGTTTTGAAGGTATGTTTTATCATTTTCAGTGCTCAGTCTCTCCCCAGCTCAGCTTTCTAGCCTACTCCTCTGCTAGCAACTTCTGGTATTAGCAATAGATGTTTGATTTTGTACTCCTTGCTGAAAGGGTTCAGCTGCCATCTGTAGTACCATTCAAGCTGGTGACAAGGGTAGCATGCACTCACCAAAAACCATCAGGAACAGTTGGGTCAAGAATCCAGGCATTTAAAACACTGAATTAAGGAATTATGGTCATTTTTCACTCTGGGATATCTTTATTTCATGAAAGACAAGATGCCTTCAAGATATGTAATGAGGTTGGGACTGGAAACTTTGCAAAAACATTTTAGTTGTTATGAGTTAGTAATAAGATATTTCAATCTATTTTGCTTTTCACTTCCATCACAGAGAATCAATAGTCAGCCAGCTGCATGCATGGCCAGATGAGCTCTGTTGGAGTGCCACTGGACCATACTATTGATGTCCACCCCATATTCAGTGTCAATCCTGTCCTGCATTTGTCATCTCCTTCAACACCTGACAGGTCTGGATTGGACAGGGCAGCAGTGGAATGTAGATCAAAGGCCCCATTGAGTGTAACCCCCTTGTCACAGGGCTGGACAGGCAGAGGTCAGAGGATGACCCTGAGGCAAACCCCTATCCACAGAGTGTGTCCATCAGTAAGTCATAAGACACATGCTGTGTGCAAAGACTGGAGTGTGGGTGATGAAAACACATCACCAATAATCAGCCAATAACCGGCCTGAACGCGCTTTGTTGTGTGAAGTTGTCTTGCAACTAACTGGCAATTCGTCCCCTGTAATCGGCTGTGGTGATGTGGGGCGAAGGTCTGCCTCCCGTGCGCAGCCTGCCGGAGCGGGCGGTATTCGGAGTGGGGGAGTGTTCCACAGGCTCACCCGGGACGTCTTTGGAGCAGAAGCATGTCCCCTGTAGCCATCTCAGAACATGAAAGAGGCGTTTGGAACGGTAACGTGCCCCAGTATCTAACTTGGGGTGGTTGGAGAGGGATCGTGCCCCCCCCCCCGTGCCCAGCTTTGAGGCGGGTGAAATAGAAACGCCGTCTCTTCGTTTCCAGCGTGGGAGTGGCAACGAGTTCCCTGTCTGGAGGCGTTCAGAGTAGGACCGTGTCTCCCGCACCTAGCCTGGGCTATCTGGAACAAGGTCGCGTCCGCGTAGCCAATCCTTGGGAGGGGTTATATGTACTCATATGGTCTTTGGACTAGGAGCTTTTTGAAGTTTAACGTGTCCGCCGTTCCAGCTTGATGTTTCTCCGTTGCCTGGCATAGCAATAGTCACATTAGGTAGAAAGCTAACAGTGGGCGTGGTTGTTGCGTTATAGCGTAAGCACCGGCGGGCCATTCACATTAGAGCTGGGATGTATGCACTATGCTTTGCGTGTTCTATTATCACCCATGTGACGAACCACGTTCCTTGCGTGCCCACTTTCATGAAGCCTGCGTGGTGGGTTGACATGGAAAGGCGTGCCTCACGTCCGTCCGCTATGGTGTCTGACGGAAAATTCTCCTCCTCTGGGAGAGATTGACGTGTGTTGGAATGCTTCCACTGTTAACTCTGATGTGCGTCTTCCCCCCCCCCCCCCCCCCCTCTCCCCCGACAATTTTGCTTGGTCGAGTCGGGTACAGAAAAGGTGCGCGCCTGCTCTCCGTTATGAGCGAGTATTCTGATCAAGTTTCCCTGTCTCTGTACGGACGCGTCGGGCGTGGGATGCCGGCCGCCTGCGCCCGCTCTGGGCGTGTCTGGCCTGGGGGCGTGGAAGCGGCCGTGAGTGGTGACCTTGCCCGGCCGGTCCGGTCAGGAAGCGCCGGCCGCCGCTCACGTCCCTGAGCCGCCCTCTCACTGCCGGGAGACGGCCGCTGGACACGGGGGCGACGGCCTGGCTCGCGGCGGCGGCGCCCAGTCGGACCCGGTGTGACTCGCGCGCATTGCCGCGAAATGTGGAGCGCTGGGGGCGGCGTAGTGCATGGTTCTCGACTGGCGGAGATGAAGGCCGCCGACGCTGTGGGGTAACGGTGCTTGTTTACATAGCGACTGGCGGGTCGTGTCAGATGTCAGCTTGTGCATGCCAGACGCCGTGATGCTGGGTCCGTCACACTAGGCTCTGCGCAGCTACCACAGCTTTGGCGCCTCGACCGTCACGGGGTACAGATTTGAGGTGTGGTCAGATTTATCGGATCTCAGTTTCGGATAGCCGTTCTGAATCCCGGTGTTAGCAGATGTAAAAGTGTCTGCATGGACGCGGGGAACCGCGTAGTAAAATGTACAATATTAAGTTGCGTTGTAGGTCTGCATGGACGCGGGAACCGCGTAGTAAAATGTACAATATTAAGTTGCGTTGAAGGTGAAAGCGGCAATGAATCTAGCACGCATTTCAGCATATGTATAACGCAGTTAAATGCCACAGATGAGACTTGTGCGCCACAGATACCTAGCGTTCTCCACATGCCTGCTGTGTTTATCCACTGTTGTTGTCTTCTGCCCTGCTGGACGCCCTCCTCCCACCCCCTCCTCTGTGCTCCTAACACCTCCCTGCCCGCCTCAGGCGATGGAGAACGGCACGAGCAACGGCTCTGGACATGGCCCGGCCGGTGACGAGCCGGAGGGCCTGTTCAGCCGCGACCTGCTGACGTCACTGGCGTGGGGCGATTACGCCGACCGGTTCCGGCCGGCCATCTCGCCGGAGCAGCCCGGCGACGGCCTGCTGCTGCGGCCGCTGCAGCGCGCCGACTACGACAAGGGTCAGTGGGCGGCGGAGGGCGGGGGTGGGGGAATGGCGAAATAGCACGAGCCTGGGGCGGCGTTACAGGAGCTGGGGAGGGCGGGGGGGGGGGGGGGGGGCTGGCAGAGGGATGCGGGGTTGGTGGGATGACACGAACGCTAGTAGGATGGCTCCGTTGGCTGGCTGGCAAGACACCGGGGACATCGATGGGGCGAAACCACGGCTGGCGTAAAAACGGCGGTCTGGTGGGAACTTCCAAACAATGTTCTCTCATTACAGCACGCTGATCAGAGCGGCTTTCAAGTGAACCTATCTTTGTCTTGATTGCAGACCACTTGCTTTGAGCGCAAATGATCAACGGCATGAGCATGCGTTGTTGAAAGATGTAGCGAACGAGTTATACGTGCTTGAAGGTAATGCGATGGTCCCCTGTGGCATTTAGCACTTCGCGGAAACCGTCATTTGGCGGCGACCATGACGGCCTTAAGGGTCGAGCAGAACCCGCACCGTTTCGGACCGGTCCGCGTTCTGTGGCCATGAAACTTGTCTGAGCCTCTGAACCCAGCGATCAGCCGAGGCCTCCAGAGGCGGGACGCCTCGTTTCCGGGTCGGCGTGCGCCCTTATGTACCCACGGTCGAATGGAAGTTTACCTCTTTGTTCTACGCTATCAGCTGCGGGGAGGTACTTCCGAGATACGATAGGTATCATCGCTTGACTGCGGTACGATTTCTGATAAATCATGTTGCGTCAGATTTGGTTCCATTTATTCGGTGTCTGACCGAAGACGCTGCCGGGCACGTGATCATGTCATTGACAAACCCCGTCTGTGAACATGATTCACGTCTCCCGAAAGAACACATCCACATTTGCAGGGGCGTTGGCAGGGCAGCCACAGCCCGTCGGCTTGTGTTCGAACATAACTCTCTCGCGTTGTTACTGTCGCGTGGCGACCGCATTGCCGACCAAGCTGGCCGCGTGAGACCGGCGCCTGGTAACCGTGGTCACTTCACTTCACCTCGCAGAAGGGCCTGTGTGCCCAGATTTGTTGGCTGACCACTTAGCAGCGGTCGGCGCCGTGCTGCGCTGACTTCGGCTGATCTGAGGGGAGCAGCATCTGAATAGCATTGACTTGCGTCAGAGCGTCGTTGTCATACGCCTTATCGTCGGGCAGGACTGGATGCTGGGACTGGCCAAGATACGCCATATCTTAATGCAGCAAGCGACAGCGCGTGATGTGGGGGATTAGTTTACAGCCCCAATAGGCCCATGGGGAGCGGACTTCGCACGGAGCGCTCCGAGCGAGCCTGTGCACTTGACGTGTGTCGGTTGGAAGCAGTAATCGCAGGCTAGAGCTGCTTCCTATAACCTAAAGTTCATAACATATTTAGACACTGGGGCAGGTGAACGGTCGGTGCTGCGTATCTTGTGATGCATATCATGGAGACCATATCTTGTCTCGTGATGCATAGTTTGCATGGTGTGGCCCGGCCAAACTAGCAGGGATTGGTTAGGAGTTATTGCATCCGTCCTTTTCCCGCACCTTACCGAACCCAAATTCAGGAAATGTTGACGAATTTGCCTTGTCAATTTCCGCGTTGTGATTTGCGTGCGTTGTATGCATCGATCATTGTGTGCTAGTGGCTATAAATTCCTATTTAATCACTCATAGTAAGGTGCAGTTTTTTCACGTGCGGTGCGAGAGACCGCTTCAAATGACTGAATGGGCCATGCTCGCGCGCTCCGGATGCCCTGCTCCGAGCGACGACGGCCCATGCTGCCTTGACTGCATCTATGTAACGAGGGCACCGGATTGGGGTGGCGTGTCCTGTTGTTATCCTGCGAGTAAAGCAGTTCACTGGTTTGAATGAGCATCTGTGGTGATGTGCCATAGGACAGAAGTTTTAGACGCGGGGTCACAAGCGTGCGCGAGCCTAGCTGTGCTTTTGGTCGTCCCTCGTCTGTTGTGCTGAGCTCCTTTCCTCGCCATTTGCAGGCTTCCTGACGCTGTTGGGCCAGCTGACGCAGGTCGGGGACATCTCGCGGGAGGCCTTCCTCAGTGAGTCGTGGCCGCCACGCTCGCTGTTGATCCGGCGAGTTGTGTATGGTTCGATGGTGGCCGTGTAGTTGCGCGGGAGTGACGTGTGCGGTGTGGCCGGGCAACAGGGGTGTGCGGGCCCTGCCGATCACCCCGCCACGCCCCGGTGTCTCTCCCTCTGACGTCAACGCGGTGTGGCGGAGCAACAGAGGTGTGCGGGCCCTGCCGATCACCCCGCCACGCCCCGGTGTCTCTCCCTCTAACGTCAACGCGGTGTGGCGGAGCAACAGAGGTGTGCGGGCCCCGCCGATCACCCCGCCACGCCCCGGTGTCTCTCCCTTTGACGGCAACGCGGTGTGGCGGGGCAACAGGGGTGTGCGGGCCCCGCCGATCACCCCGCCACGCCCCGGTGTCTCTCCCTCTGACGTCAACGCGGTGTGGCGGGGCAACAGAGGTGTGCGGGCCCCGCCGATCACCCCGCCACGCCCCGGTGTCTCTCTCTTTGACGGCAACGCGGTGTGGCGGGGCGACAGAGGTGTGCGGGCCCCGCCGATCACCCCGCCACGCCCCGGTGTCTCTCCCTCTGACGTCAACGCGGTGTGGCGGGGCAACAGGGGTGTGTGGGCCCCGCCTGATCACCCCGCCACGCCCCGGCTGTCTCTCCCTCTGGCGTCAACGCGTAGCAGCCGTGGGGATGTTTGGGTAGTGGTGCAGGGTAGACATGACAGCCCCGTACTGCACCTTACAGCTAAATCAACTACCCTGAGCAGAGATGTACCGCATGCCTTCAATTAGAACGATCACGTTCGCGCAGAATGTTTCAGTGTTATGGGCTACGTTCGCGCAGTGTTATGGGCTACGAGCCTTGCCGTTTATGACATTGCATAACGAACTCCGAAATCCAGGGACGCGCACCTGATTGCACTGTGCTCGATACCTGTCGGTTGGGCAATTCTGTACCGTTTGCGAAGTCGTTGCCCAGGAGCCACGGCCCAAGGTCGCTATTCGGCTGTGCTGGAGGTGAACCAACCGTCTCACGCTGGCGGAGGGTGGCCCTTCCCAGAGCGGTACGAAGGCATGGCCCGCTGTCCCGACACCTACTACCCGGTGGTGGTGGAGGACGAGGTCAAGGGTCAGGTGGTGGGCGCCGCCACGCTGGTCGTCGAGCAGAAGTTCATCCACAACTGCGCGGTGGTGAGCGGGCCTGGCCGCGCCGGGCGGCGGCAGACGGGGCGCCGACAGACGGCAGGCCCCGGCCGACTGGAGGCAGCGTCTCGCTCGGTCTCGGACCTGTCGTCGCCGGACGCGGACTGTGACGGACGACTGTTATGACAGCGCTTGTCGTGTCCTGTGATAGGCGGGAACGACCGGCGAGGCCGCGCCGCCGACGCTCAAGGGTCCGGTTATTTATCGGGTCGTGTAGCTGCGGAGACCGATCGTGTCGTCACAGTTCCGGCGCGCCCGCTGATTGGTCATGATCTATGTCTGGAGTGGAGATAATCGGAGGACTGCTATCGTCATATGTGGCTCGTCAAGACTGCTGCGTTAAAACTTAGGTCTTTGGACGCACATACAACACGACGAAAGGAACAGGAAGCCCGTGCATATTTTGAGCTATGTTGCAAACGGCACTCAGTGGATCTGTATGTCGGTCCGTCTGTCCGATCTGTCATGCAGCCTGCCTGATGCGAGATCGGCGGGAAAGCGAGGAAGGCGCACCCTGTATTCCACACGCCGACACAATGGTCATGCTGATAGCTGTTCACAACGGACTCCGTGCCTGTCATTGGTGCGCAGAGTTCTTGCTACCCTCGACCTGAGCGATCTGTGGACTCTGCCCCTCCCCGCGCTAGTGGTGCCGGTCGTCTGCCGTCTGATGCGCCCCCGACACGTTCCCATGCGCTGCCCCCAGCGCGGTCGGCTGGAGGATGTGGTGGTCAGCGACGACTACCGCGGCAAGCAGCTCGGCAAACTGTGAGTGTGCTGCCAACTTGTGTGTGGCGAGGGGCGTCCTCTACGGCACGGCCGGTGTTGGGAAGCAGTCGCAGTGTAGCTTCCTGTGTGTGTTGTGTGTGTGTATGGGCCCTGTCGGATAGGTGGTCGATCGGCGCTGTTGCTGTCGAGGAACTCTGTGCACATTACAGCACTTTTAACTTCTCAGCAGTTACAACGACGTGGCGCGGTGCCTACACTGAAATGACGTCGGTCGCGAACTGGGTCGAGAACTGGACAAGTATCGGTATCTTTTTGTCGTGAGATCTCGTGCGGTCGAAATGCTGCATTATGCGTCCGTTGGTGCCATTGGTGCGGTAGTTCAGACAGGACCCGACCTTAATCTGGTGGGACCGTGGCGCATTTCTGTGACTTTTTCGCTCATGTCTAAATTACCGTCCTTCTGTGCAGTCTGATAGCAGTCATCAACCTGCTGGCCAAGAAGCTGCATTGCTACAAGATCACTCTGGACTGCAAGGATATCATGATACCTTTCTACTCGAAGATGGGCTATACGAACGAGAATGGCAGAGCCAACTACATGACCATCCGATACGATTGACATCTAGTGGTGCAGCTTAGAAATGCTAGTTCGTAGTTATGCCCGCGCGACTTGCCAGATGGCGCAGGCGACAGCGGAGGCGCCTGCGGGAAGCGTTCATTCGCACGATTCCACCACGCCTGGAGGGAGACTTCAGGCGTGACATTTTGATGGTGATGGTTTACACGGTCTCATGGCCCTTGCGAGTCGCAACTGCGTGTTTATCGGTCATGTTGGTGACCATTCCCATGTGAGTGTGATCATAAAGATGAGTATGGGTCACAAAACTCATCTCACGAAAGCTCATCATGCACCGCAATACGGGCCACTACGACATGTTCAGAATGGTGCGAGGTGAATGGACACTTTCTGAGTCGGTTTACATCCGTTTGTGCAATGATAGGGTCACGATATCTTCAGGCATTGCTGCAAGGCCTCCTTGCATGTGTTGTATTGATAGACTGAACAGATATTGAGGTGCTGGGATAATGCAACTTGTAATTAGATGTGGCCACTTTATTCTGGCAGCATGCCAGAAGCCGCTGACTTGTGTACTTCCGGTTTGATTCTGATACGTCCTCACAACCTATCCAGGACCTCCCCATCTGTCTCATTTACGTTACCTTTCCCATGCCTTACTGTGTAAGCACTCATCTTCGTGAACAAAGGATTATTATCAGTCACCTTCGTGGATGTGTCACGTGATATATCCCATATCGAACCATGAGACTGTGGCAGCTTTGAGAAATGTGTTTATTTTTGGGATATAAACTGTGCCAGTCTGACCTATTTGACATTTAGCATCCGTCGGAAGCAGCTGCACTAGAAAGCGAGTGCAGGAGTTTACACTCGACATGTTTACGGCTCCTCAGGGGTCGGTTTCGTCACAAACCACCAACGCTGGGCTGTTCGTAGTTGGGGGATGAACTATGACGAGTATGGCAACGACTGCGCCGGCCTTCGTTCAAGGAGCCATGACTATCAGCGTTATCCGACTCTGGAGGTGCACGTGGTCATCATGTAGGGCTCGATGCGAGGACTGTCTGACTTTTACTTATGAAGGAGTACAAAATACCCTAGCATTCAAAATGTATTAAGAGCATGATGCATAAGTGAAGTGAGTGTCATAAATTAAGTAATCAACAGAAATAACATGCGCGACGTCGGTGGTGCGTAAAAGTATGTTCGACAATACGCTTAACACGCGCTCGGGTGGGGATCAAATTGCCCCTCCCCCGCCCCGAAGGTTTTCCCGGAGTGGTTTTCGAACGGCGCGGCGTAGACGCGCCAAATTTGGTAGAGCTGTAGACAATTGAATGGCGGATCGTTTGACAGCAAAAATTTAGATGTACCTTCTAAGGTCGCTGATCTATGGCAGGTCAAAGTTGAGCCATGGTTTCAGCGAAGACACCTTCTGGGGAGTCGTTCAATCCGATCAAACAACGGTTTGTTAGACGAAGCCCTACATCTCTGAAATACTTTCTTAGGCAACACAGCTATTGAATACACAAAAAGCATTGACTTAGGGTCAGGCATGAGGGTCAGACCAAGGCCAAAACCAAGCTGTTTTATTGCTCTTGGGCTCGCTGTATGAGATGGTTTCTGGCGCTCATTTCGAATATATGGGTAGCAGGAACCGCATTATACAACTTCCATGGAATTATTATAGGTCAGAATAGGTCACTGACCCAAAATTACCCAGGTCAACATATTGTGTTTAGGAACATACTGCCTGACGTACTCTGTCGCTTATCCAAATGCAAAACTCACGGCAGTCTTACATCATTTTGGTCATCATGACCTTTAAAAGGTCAAGCAAGGTCACTGACCTTATCTGAGCGTGTGACAGTTTTGCTTAGAACAGTTGCCTAGGTTCCAGGGGCCTTTTGGAGACCAATCTGGAATTTGACCTTGGTTGACCTTATCTGACTTGAAGGTCATCACCCAGGAATTTCAAACTTTTGACCTAAGTGAGTTCACGTACAGGTCAACACACCCTGAGAATTTGGTCTCTCTAGCTCTCTTAGTTCCCGATATATCAGGGGGGTCGAATTGACCCTCTCTACCCGAGCAAAGGGTGTCCAACCGGCACTCGGGCGCGTGTTAGAGGGTCAGACATAGTCAGTGACATTAAGTGAGCGTGTGACATTTTTCTTAGAACAGTTGACTAGTTCCAGGGGCCCTTTGAAGACCAATCTGGAATTTGACCTTGTTTTACCTTATTTAACCCGAAGGTCATAACCCAGGAACCTCAAACTTTGATCCTGAAAGAGTTCACGTACAGATCAACACATTCTGTGAATTTGGCGTCTCTAGCTCTCTTAGTTCCCGAGATCTTAGGGGTTAAATTGCCCCGCTCTCCCCTACCCGAGCGAAGGGTATCCAACCGACCACCCGGGCGCGCGTTAAAATTTCAGCGACGCATATTCGACTGCTTGCTCTCAGGCCAATTGGTGCCAATATAAATCATCCTATGATCTCGGACTTCGGACCTATGATCCAGTCAGGCCCGTACACAAGACCAGGCGAAACGCCCTGGCGTTCGCAAGCACACGTGGGGCTTTCGTCAACACAATCAGACCTTTCTGACTCAGCGGAAGAGCCCAGGGGAGGGGGGCGGTAGTGTAGTGGCTGACGTGCCTGCGTTAACGCCACGTGGCCTGGCGCCATATAGCCTCGGCAGTTGAGTGCGTCGTAAAACCCCAATGACACACACGGAAAAGTCCACAGCCAATCCCGGCCTGAGCACAGGGCCCTCTCAGCAAAGGGAAATTTCTGAAGACCAGTGTGCATGAATTAATATCTCTGCGCGATTAAGAGTGCCCGCCCAAGTTAACAGAAAGGGCCATGACAATAGTGAAGGGTCCTCCGCAAATGGGCCGAAAGGGAAAGAGCCCCAGATCAATGTAGTGGGCCCCTGAGCATCGAATGCCTCGGAGCGTTACATTATATTGGCCCTAGCAACACCCCAGGGCATCCCATCAAGTAGAAGCACCCGATATCAATATGAAGGGCCCATGAGCAACCGAGTGCACCCTGGCATATGGACCCGGTAATAACCTATGGGATCTTGCGGGCGAATGTAAAGAATTCGTGAAGTGCCCTTGATCGATTAAAGTCGCCCAGGTAAGTTAATGGATAGTAGGGCCCCACTATGGCAAGACCCTATACTCAAATATTAAGCACCCAATGCCCAACGTGTAGGGCCCCCGAACAGTCCAGTGCGCCAAAGTTGGGTAACGGATGGGTCCCCGACAAGAGCGTGGAGCTCTCCGTTCAAACAGGAAATACCCATAACCCAATGTGGAGGCCCCCGAGCGATGGGGTGTGTCCGAGCGGGCTGACAAATAGGGTCCTGTCAAAAGCATAGGGCCCTCCAAAGAAATTAGAAGGGCGACAAGATCGTAGAGCCCTGCGCCAGTGACAGGAAGTTGAACGGGCCCCAGGCAAATATAGAGGGCCCATGAGCATATCACGAGCGTGTCGATGGATTAACCGAAACCAACGTGAAGAGCCCCTGAGTAACCTGGAATGCCCCGGCTAGACCTGAAAGGCCGTGTGCACTCCTCGGAACCTAGGGGCACGTGGCCCCTGTGCCCCCGTCCCAACTGCCCGTGCCACTGTGCGGGCGCAGTCAATAATAAGCCCTCTAAAGGTCAGAACGGGATCTCTACAGCCCAATAGGGCATTCCAGTCAATCATTGGTCTGGTGCAGGCCAAATGGGCTCCTTTATAGGCCAGAATGGGCACCTCGACGGTCAATAATGGGCTCTCTAGAGGCCAGGATGAGCACTTTATAATCAATAACGAGCCTTCTGCAAGCTTGAACGGCCCTGTATACACCAGGTTAAACCCTTCACAGTTGGGAACAGGCCCCTACTTATTGGAATGCCCCCCCCCCCCCCACACACACACTGGCTAGAATGGGCCTCTTTTCAGGTACAAATGGACGATCTGCAGTCATAATGGCTCCTCTGCAGGCCAGAATGTGCCCCTACTGACCAGAATGGGTCCCCTTCAGGACAGAATGGGCCCTCCACAGTCAATAACGTTCCCCCGCAGTCAATAATGTGTCCCCACAGTTCATGATGGGTCCTCTAAAGGTCAGGCTAGACACTCCGTGCTCTCAGAATTGTCCTCTGTCAGTCTATATAGCCCGGAATGAGCCTTGAAAGGTCAGAATTGACTTTTGTAGGCTTCCAAAATATATTCAAGCTCAAAAGGACCCCTAACTTACCAGAATGGACTATTTTCATTTCCAATTTCTCCAAATTTCAAATTAATTCTCCAAATTTCAAACCCCAAAGTGAGGAGTGGGTGACCGCCCAGATTTCAATTCAGAGGACTAACCCACTGCCCCTCTCCATTCCGGTTGCTATGTCTTTGAATATGAGTTGGTGGTAGGCCTGTAATGTTGCATATACTGAAATCTAAGACAAAACCTTTTTAAAACAACGATAGGCTGCAATAAGTACTTTCGAAGTGTTTTGAAACTCGTCCTTGATGAACAGGCCCTCCAAAACTGGGGCAAAAAATTAATAAGTGGAGGGCTTGACATAAGTTGTTCAGTGCATGTGCGAGGAGCATTATTCACATAAATAAGACAGTAGTAATAGCCTTACTCCTCGGAGGAAAAACCGGGAAAATGAGGATATGGATGCGGTGATTTTTCGGCAACATTCCTTTGTCGAAACAATAGCAGAAATGAATTCAAAAGTATCTGCCAATGATCCGGCTCGATTTGTCAGTTCTCTTTTAAACAGCGAGCCACAGTTCTTACAGGGCACCAACATTCAGGGGATTTAACAAGGAGTAATTGCCAGCCATTACCACGATACAGTGCATATCTAACTAAGAATTGGGATGCATGAAATACGTATACGTGCAAACGAGTTCAAGTGAACAGGCATTACGCATCACGCTCCATTCAACCACACAAGCAAGTTAAAGTAAACAGTCATCACAGCAAGCATCAATTATTCATGCAAGCGATTTCAATTAAGCAGACATCGCGCATCACGCATCAGGCATCACATACACGTTAACTAGTGTAAGTTAACATACATCCCACATCAAGGCACGTATCACGTTCTCATCATCGACCATGTCGAGCCCTGTAGGTTAAGGTTTGGTCACCGGTTTTTTACAAGGATAAATTCACGTATTTCCTGTCCGGGTGGTCCCCTGATCTGCAGATGGCTTTGGGATTTAAAAGGGGCACAGGGTCCATACCTCTCTGGATTTCAGCCTGAGTGTGTTTTGCTAAAAAAAAGGTCACCGAAAGGGGTATGCCCTGTTTCGTTTTTACCATCTCGCAGGTGTTCATCATATTTCAAACGAATAGGGCCCGTGGACTCCCCGACATAGACTATGTCCGTACATGTTTTTCACATAGTTTAAGTGATGCCTGACGCGTGATGTGCGATGCCTGTTTAATTGAGATCATTTGCATGCATAATTGATGGGGGATGCGTGATGCCTGTTCATTTCAACTTGCTTGCATGTCTAAATGAAGCGTGACGCGTGATGGCCATTTGCTTCAATTCGTTTGCATGTACACGTATGTTCGCACATTCTAATTCTTAGATGATTCAAAGTGAGAGACTTAGGATAATATAGGCCTATATTCAGCTACTACCACCTAGGGCAGGATAAAACTTCAGATACCTGTTGACGCAGCTTTGCACTATTCTCAAGCCGCTGGTTCCTCAAATGGGACGTCATAAGCAGCGTGGCTGCGTAACATTCTGCTTACGTTTTGGTTGAACCTTTGATTTTCCACCATCCCTGTTATATATGGACGATTAAGTCTAGGAGTTTCCAGGTTTCATATGTTAAGATATAAGTGGGCGGACTATGCAGGAAAGATGTGGGTCAAACCAAACGCGTTACAAAATCCTTGGTGTTAATTTTTAAAAGCCAAAGCATCTTAAAAGCTCCATTGCGGACGATTCTGAAAAGGGGTGCTCGACAAAAGGAAACTGTACGGGTGGGATGATCCCGTGAATACCCATATGGGATGGGTAGCATTTGGGGTTTGTGCAGATGGTCGTAAAATTCTGGGATTGGGCATGAGCATAAGAAGACTTTTCCGAAACTTTAGGTAGAGACCTCAACTGAATGCTACACAGTGTTGCTGCTTACGCTTCTTTTCGTCATTATTGGCCGCATGGCTATACATATAACTCAAAGATCATCAACGCAAAACAGCAAGTTTTGAATGCAAACTGAAAACAAATCATTATTCTCCCTTCAAAATTTAGTATGGTCTATTGAATGAGACCGATGTCTGGGATCAGTGCCGTAGTAAAGGATAGTTCATGCTGTGAGCGCTGGCCCTATCTATCTATCTATGTCTATATATATATATATATATATATATATATATATATATATATATATATATGTCTATCGTGCGATCGTAGAATTTCGGGTCTACGCATGTATTTTACGGCGTAAGATTTACGGCACCGTCCGTCTTGTCCTCTGACGTTAACAGAATTTAAGCGCGGTCGATCCACATGCCGTAGGGCATCCGATGATGCTGATGATGTCTGGGGTCTCAGGGCGGGCCGACTTCTCAGGCCGTTTTGCACCAATTACAGTTAAAAGGAGTGTTACACATTTGCGTGGGGTTTTGAACTGAAATAACCATCTTGGAGATCATTCCGCACAGTTTAAGGCCGTGCTGTTCTAAACACCTAACCCTCTCCAGGTTCTGGACTACACGCCCGCGATATGTGCAGACTTTTTCGTGCAGACTATTTCAAGTTCACCCAGGCATCCATTACACAGAAATAATGACATTTAATTCTGATATTCTCTTAGACATGCAGCGATAAATGCCAATGAAAATGCGATTGTTTATTCGTTCAGATCTGACCGTCGTGAACACCAAGTCTAAGTATGAAGAGGCAGGTGCCATATAGAAGTGTAGTGAACAATTGGGAGGGGCTGTCAAACAAAGTTGTAGTAAGTCCCTCCCTAGCACCATTTAAAGACTGTTTGGACAAGGTCTATTGGTCTGAAGACCTCATTTATAGCTAAAATCATGCAGGTCAGGTGATAAGATTAGTGTGGAAGATGTGTATGGAATCTGACGTAGATCAGCCTCGATGGGCCCTCGTGGCTTCATGTTGGCTGGATGTCTTTATGTCTTTGTGTCTTTATAACGCGGATGAGGGGCGTGCGTACCAATTAACGCGTGCAATACATGTTCCGTGTCTGGTGGCATCGAGTTAAAACGTTTGGTGCTATCTTTTCCGGTATGCGTATAGAACAAAACCGGCAATAATTTCAACACATGATAAAACAAAAACGTTCCTTTTGTGACATGTTGTCGAGAATTGGGAAAAAAGGAGTCAAAACATGGTAATCTGTTATAATCGTACCCATATATTCCAACGTGCATTAAAGCCATCTCTCTATGTTGTTTGCTGTTTATCGCTGCCCGTAGCACGATAAGTATTTCTTATCACACGCTTGATGTGTCCAGAAAACGGAGAGTTGAATTAAAGAGTGAACGTTGAATATACTGTGCACACAACATGCATAACGCTTGCGCGGTACGAAAGGGCGCTGCTCTGTCACCCTCGTGGGAACAGCATGGTCAATAGAAGGGGGTATCGTCTGTCGACCATGATGGGCCCAAAAGTGCCAGGACTTCCCATGGCGCCCATATGGTCCCAATGGCGTTAACAGATGGGTGGTTTCATATGGTGCCCATGTCGACATAACGTACGTTTTAGATAAGCGAACTCAGATGGTGCCCATGTGAACACCACGCAGCTTAGAGAAACGTAAGCCATCTGGTATCCATGTGGATACGACGTGGTCTAGAGGAACGCAAGCCAATATGGGACCACCTATGTGAGCACCATGTGGTTGGGAGATGGACGAGCCCATATGGCACATATATGCACACCGTAGCCACCCCCATACCATGTGATGGATCATATGGTTGCCGCATGGACGTAAGTGGGCTGCCCATGTGGGCTCGACCTGGACTGCATATGTCAGTGCTGGTTTTGAATCGGCGGTTTGCAAACGCCGATCCTACTCCTGTGTCCGTTTTGGAGCCGTCTGTAGGTGTGGTTTGCACCTCACGTACGAGGCGATGAGCTCCGAGGGTCGTGCCTAAAGTTGGTCTGGGATCTCGCCTTGTCTACTGACATAGGACAGCGAGACGCCCACTTTGGGTTCAGTCAGAGCCCACGCGGTCACCTAAACGTAACGTGGCCTTGTATTACGCAAAAGCTCCTTAATTTGCACACTCAAAGGTATACCAGTAAAGCCTTTTGCCGTTTTGAAACACGTTTAACATTTGTCGTGAAAAACAGATATATGAGGCCGACGGTTTGATGACAATATCAAGGCGTTCAAGGACATTGCTTACTTAGGCGATTTTGCGCTCAAATTCACCTCTTGCTCAGCGTTATGCTGCTGGAAGTCGGTTTATGACATACAGACCGGCAGTTGCTTTGGAGTTCAGCAATTGATTAGCTTTTACTTCAGAATGCTTTCTTATTAATGAAGTCAGCGGCCTGAGGCCACCGAAGAATTCCGGCCTTTCGGCGGACCGCCGTCGACAACCGACCGACACATGACTGACAGCCAACATTTCGCCGCTACTGCTGCATGAAGGAAATTCTCGAACGTTTTTTGACCGAAATATATGCATGCTGTGTGTATGGCCAACGCCTAGGCGCGTAAGTGTCATTGATTAATCCGTCCGCGCTGTTGGCTTTTACATTTGAAAGTGCACTGTGTGACCATGCAAATGACATTTGCTTAAAAGCGAATGCTTGCCAAATGACAAGCTGGCTTGCCCCACCTGACATGTCATTTGGCAAGCATTCAATTTTAAGTATATATCATTTGAATGGACTCGCAGTGCACTTTCAACTGTAAAAAGCCAACAGCGCGGACGGATTATTCAATGTAGCCACTTCATGCACCATCGTTTCAGTTCGTTGATTCAAAATATGTACAGAATTGCATCTTTTGATATTTTCGGCTTTTTTGCAGTTGAAGAACATAAATAATCCCCCAAAATTGGGCTTCCTTGAAGTTGAGGGCACTGTGTCCGGTGATACTTTGTTGTTGGGGCGGGGGCTTCACCATCATGGGGCCTTTGCTAACCGTGTTTCCCCCTTACCAGTGTGTGGGCTGCGCCCCTCTGATCGTTCTTGATATATTGTCTTCTGTTGTGCTTTTTTAGTGGTTGCAATACGCAGATAAATAAAAATATGAACAAAGATGCACTCTGCAGTTTAAGACATGGCGCTCGCGTAGCATCACATTCAGTATTTGCTAGTCACGTTTCTTGCAGTCAGCTGCTGCTGTTGTTTACATTCAGGATGCGCTCAGCTGACTAGGCCGGTGCGGTCTGCGCGCTGTCATTTGAGCGAAGGTGGTGGGAGTGAGTGGTTGTGGAGGAGTGGCGCGGAGAGCCCAAGGGTAGCAGGAAGGACTGATGGGTGTTGACAGTCTTACTCTGTCCATACCTTAGTCCATCATTCTTATATCAAACCAGTCTACATGTCCGGTGCATAAAGTCCATGTCGCATCGTTGCTCTTAGTCCATAAAAAGGTGTGCTGTAAACAAGGTACCGCTGTGGTGTCACTCGAGTCGGAGCACCATCAAGTCGAAAGGTGAGAAATCAGCTTGTAATCTCCTGTATTGTGTGCTCGTGTGATGTACCCTAATCCATCACCTTGTGTCACTTATTCGTTGCTGGTTGAGAACTGTGCATTGCAACAAGTGGCTTGCAAGTTGTGAGACAAGTTGTTCTCTAGTTGAGTCTGAATGAAAACACTATGTGTTTCTGTGCTGATAATGTCACAGACCTGCAGCAAATGTTCCAAGGCATTTGGTGGTTGGGCAGGGGGAAAATCAAGCATGTAAGTTGGTGTTTCTGTGTAACATTGTAGGGCAGGTTTCTTAAAGAAGGGCAATTGCATCACCATCTCAAACTTCCATCATTTCTAGACTCTGGTCTCTAGGCAACTACATGTGTTAGGATGCTATTGGATATTATGCTTAAAAGACAAAGCTGTTGAGTTACCTCCAGATATTCTATAAAAATCATGCAATCTCATGGATGCCTATCAAAAGTTGTAATGCATTCACAGTGGCCACACTCAAGCAAGATTAGGCTACCACCTTATACTCTGTGGTGATATGATTAATTTGCATTTTTAGTTTGGTACACTTCAAAATGAGAGATCAATTACTGGGGTATTTAGATGGTGAATAGCTAATAGCTAATGCTATTAATAGCTAATAACTAAAACAATGGCTAATAGCATTGTCATGCAGATTAAAGGGTGACACCTTTTTAGAATGCCATTGCATAACTAAGTAACCCTCAGATAATTTTGGGAAGTAAGTTGTATCAGAGGTGACACATTTAAGCACACTGCTATTTTAAGCCAGGTGCAAAATTGGTATATAAAAACAAAGCATCTTGTTCACTACATGCTTTTGAGAAATCCCAACAGCTTTTCATTACTTCATGAAAACATGTCTGATATGGGAATGACCACAAGTATAACCTTTGGAGAAATTGTGATGGTGTTGGTGGGGACCTCCACCTTGAGCTTCCCCTTTGGCATGCTTCCCCCTTTGGAAGCCCTTGGGCATACATCAGTTTCATAGTGGGGGAGCACAACTGCCAGTTGGCACCCATCATGGGGATGAGTTCAGTCAATTCTTGCACACTGGTCCGGAGTCGTTTGTGGGATCCTGCTATAAAAAGGTTTCAATTCTCTGTTCACTCTCTTCTGCAGTAGTTTTCTAGACCATGACAACCATGAACTGATCTCAAATGTGAATGCAAGCATATTCAAGGGGTACCCAGGAGTGTATGCCCTGCCCCATCCCCATCCATTTTTGTTCTTCAAAGAAAAATAAATGATAGAATAAGTGTTAAATGTTATGGTCACCCAGGTTATTTAAGACCACAGGACTTGTTTCACAGAAAACCACCATGCTGTACATAGTGAGACATCAAACCACCATACTGTAGGTGGTGAGACATCTGAGTGTCCTGTCCGGACCAGTGGCCAGGGCCTGGTCGCCGTGCAATACCAGCTCATGACTGAGGATGCAGTGTACCCTGGCATGTGGAGCATTGGGGGATACATGGTCAAGTGCACTGGAACTCCCCCATGTTGTCTCACTGTGTGGACACCCCACACCCACATGACTCCCTTGTGACACTGCTGGGCCTGGGCCATGTTGTCTCGCTGTGTGGACGCCCCACACCCGCATGATTCCCTCGTGACACTGCCGGGGCCTGGGCCATGTTGTCTCACTGTGTGGACGCCCCACACCCGCATGATTCCCTCGTGACACTGCCGGGGCCTGGGCCATGTTGTCTCGCCGTGTGGACACCCCACATCCGCGTGACTCCCTCGTGATGCTGCCGGGGCCTGGGCCATGTTGTCTCACTGTGTGGACGCCCCACACCCGCATGACTCCCTTGTGACACTGCCGGGGCCTGGGTGCGCAGATGGCGTCCGGATTCCGCGTGGACGGCCAGCAGGTGGACGGCTTCTGGATGCTGTCCGTGCTGGTCACGGACCTACAGATCGAGAAGCGTGTCCGTGTCCGCGGGGACATGCACGTCGGTGGCGTCATGTTCAAGCTGGTCGAGGGCATGGGTAAGTGAGCGGTGAACCCGCACCAAGTGCTCACTCGGCATTGTTACCTGCACCAGGTGGTTTTCTCAGTATCATAACCTGCGCTGAACGTCGTAACGTGCACGAGGGTTTACTACAACTTATAGCCTGTACCAGGCGGTCAGTTTCTCTTAACTCCATAATCTGCACCAGGGATATCACTCAGCATCTAAAACACAGCAAAAAGGCGACAAACGCTTGGTTCTACGGGACACAGCTGTTCTATATGGTCAGCTGTTAACGTGCTGTTCGTTTGTTGGATCCAGATCAAGCGACAGAGGTGGGGAGCGGGCGGCTTGGTCGTGTCACGGATCCTGTGAGCTCGTGATGCTTCTTTGCGACCCGACCGTCATTTTCGGCGATGGTGACTCCTTTCCGCCAGCATTACCATCATGCCAGTCACTGTGCTGTGTCACTGACCAGGTGGTGGTGACACTGATCTCACTGGCCGGGTGGTGGTGACACGGGCCGTCACTGGCCAGGAGGTGGTGACACTGACCGTCACTGACCAGGTGGTGATGACACTGCTCTCACTGGCTGGGTGGTGGTGACACTGGACGTCACTGGCCAGGAGGTGGTGACACTGGCCATCACTGGCTAGGAGGTGGTGACACTGGACGTCACTGGCCAAGTGGTGGTGACACTGGCCATCACTGGCCAGGAGGTGGTGACACTGATCTCAATGGCCGGGTGGTGGTGACACTGGAGCTGAAACGCCCATAAAAGTGAAGTGCTTTTGTGGGTTAAATGAAAAAGGGGGTAGATTACGCAATCGTTGTCGGCAGCTGCCACGTTCGATCGGTATGTGTTCGGCCGGCCAAGTGGCCCGAACCGCACTGGCTAAGAGGTTTAACTGTTTTTTTTCTCTTATTTTGAACACCGGTTCTAGATGTGGATCTCTCGAACCGCCAGCCTTACTGTCAGAAGACAGCACCTAACCGTGGGGTATGATGTCAGGGTCTGAACAACAATCACGACGTATACTAGCCTTTGTGGCTACAGTCAACAGTGGCACAACGAACGTCACGGTGAATTATTCACACAAGCGATCCTGTATCGTCCTCTCGTGTAGTCACGTTGTTGACGTCATCGCACGGAGTCACGACACGGCCGTCTTGCTCCTCTCGGGACCGCAGCGGCGGCGCCTGGCGCCCCCAGCCGGCGCGCCATGTTTGGCTGGGTCATCCGCGCTCGGCACGCGCCGCCGGCTCCGTTGCCGGGGATCGCCGGCCGTCCGCAGACCGGGCGTGCCCGCGGACCGCGTGGAGCCGAGCGACGTGCAGCCGCATGGCACGGACCGCGGAACCGCTAACGCTCTTTTCCTCGTGATCATTGCCAAGGCTAGGTCGCGTATATTAAGCTATCTTCGCGATAAAAAAAACACCGTGTTTCTGACCACGGCCTTAAAGCTCCACCCATCGCCTCTGTTGACGGGCATGGCTGGACGCTTTGCCGCTATGATCTGTCTGGGTTATGACGTGGCGTCTTTTCGGCCGGTTGCCGTCGCCGCTGCGTCTGCCGTACTCCCGTCTCCCCGGCGGGATACTGACGTCTCCCACCCGTCCTCCCGATCCGGCGGGTAGTCTCCCCCCGTACTCCCTCCCCGGTGGGATACGACGTCTCCCACCTCCCTCCGATCTCCGACGCTTCCGCCCGTCTCCCTCTCCCGGTGGGATACCGACGTCTCCCCCGTCCTCCGGTCCCCCGGCGGGGTACTGACGCTTCCCGCCCGTCTGCTCGCTCATCCGACCTCTCAGCAGATCATCAGCGATATGTTTGCATTGCGCCGGCGGCGGCGGGCGGCCGACGCGAATAGCGTCCTGGTGGATGACCTAGCTGACGGCGGCGGCGCTCCCGTGACCCCGGCGGGGCGTCACCCGTGCGCCCGGGCACGTGGCGCCGGCCGGCCGTCGCGGCGTCCGGTCGTCAGTTAGCTCATTCAGCGCTGCCGGGGGGCGATCGGGTTCAGCCGGCAGACGCAGCTGTGCCTGTCGGCGGGTCAGCAGGCGGCGCCGGCGCCTTGTCGTGCGCTGTCCGGTGCCGCTGGGGCTGCGGGGCTCGGCTGGGCTCTTATCTCGCCCGGTGGCAGGCCGAGCCGCGGCCGTGGTGGCGCCGGTCAGAACAGCGCCGCCAGAGCCCGTGACCATTTGTGGCGGCGGCGCGCCGTGTTGTTTAGCCGTCCGGCCGGCCGCCGACGCGTCAGCTCAGACGAAGGTCACCCCGAACTCAGCCGCGCTGGCCGCTCTAACGGGCTGGAAGGCCGCTGTCTATGCAGCGCTGTTCCTGAGTCATGTGCTATCCACTGAACGGGCAATGGACTGAGCAGATAAGACCGGTGACGGCGGCACCAAATCGGCGGAGTTGACCGAGAAGATCCGGACTCGAACCGGCGCCGCGTTTCGTCGTTTTTAGTCTCCCTGTTGTCTCCGCTCAGATGTTGCCGTGTGTTGCGCAATGCATGGGAATCACTAAGTCGTGCCTGATCATTGCTCGCCTTGGTTGGGGACTAAGATTTGTACTTGTCAGGTGATGACAAGTCATTTGGTTCAGTCAAGTGGATTGATCCCGTGGTACGGCGACAGAGCGATTACCTGGCCAGCAGGGCCTGCTCTCGCTAATGCCTATCCGGGCTTCGCGGGTCCCCTGTCCTCCACCAGGGCGAGGAGCTACCACGCCGTGAAGGACAGGAGCTAACCACGGCGCAGAATAGCTCGGTACCATTCAGCCACATTCGCATCGCAGCCCTCTTCGACGGTTGTGTGCTCCGGTAGCTGTACATTAACGCAGCAAGATCGTCATCAGAATCAATTGTCAAGATTGTTTCATATGAAGTCATAAGAAGGGTTGTCTGCGTGGCCCGCAGATTGGTTTGCCACTGCGGCTGAAGCACCCTTGCGCGCTTCATGCTGAGATTGTTGTTTTCCGCTCACGTCCATGGCCACCCGCCCTGTATCCGGATATTCTTTGAACCAAACTGACTTCACAGTCGCTATGTTAGTGTATCCTGCGCGACTGCGCTCCCATCCCACCACCCGCCTTGTATCCGGATATTCTTTGAACCAAACTGACTTCACGTCGCTATGTTGGTGTATCCTGCGTGACTGCGCTCCCACCCAGCCACCATGTTCGAGGGACATCGGTGTTTGTACGGTTCAGGCAGCTTTCCCTTGCAGGCACGATTTACTGGTATAAATCCTTCCCGTTGAGACGGGACGCCAGTTACAGGCTCTGAGGGCAAAGACTCTTGCCCGGAAAGCGTCACGTGGGCCGCATGTGCTCCGAAATCAGATGAAATATGTGCACGCGCGGATCTGAAATGGTGTGAAAAAATAAACTCGGCGGCTCGCACCCTCTGTGATGTGAAAGAAGAGTGACGAACGTCGCGCCGACGTACGCCAGCTTATGGCTGACAAGCAGGACTGACGTTTGTGACAAATCGGCCAGGCTGGCCGTGATTGATATACTAGCGCGAATCTGCGAATCTAATAAGCTTCCTTTTTACGTGGTTACACCGTGTGAATAATAACACGGGTCAAATTGGCGTTTCGCGTTATAGAACTTGCTTTGGCATGTTGACATCTGCGTTTAGATCCTCATTGACTTACGGCCCGTTTTCTTTGACTTTGACTTCTCTTTTTGACTTCACTCATTGACTTCACCCCAATGGGTTTTCTGCCCATTGGGGTGACGTCATAGATACACGTCAGTGGAGAACGCCTAAAATTTCAATATTGCCACAAGTGGAATCCTGTAGAATCCTGTGGAATCAGCTGACTGAACCCCGTGGAGCCGAATGCGCGCAGGATTGGCGCGCTCGAACATAACGCGAATGGGCAGTTAGTGCCAAGTTGTGTGGCTAAAGGCACCGTTACCGATCACACTATCCGCGTGAGATTAAGATCACCTTATTGGCCGGACATACCGGACCGCCAACCGCATCGACCGTTGCTATGCGTGGATATGCCAGCACCGACGACTTACTTGTAAACAAACGCGCGTACCTCGCTTCTCGGTCGAGGAGTGGTCTTGGGTCGTGACGTCACAGATAGGTAATGAGCTTACCCCATTCAGTAAGGAATGGGCTTCCATTGGCTTATGGGGAACGGCTGGTGTTTAGCGTGTTTGGATCCTTTTGCGGGCGTCGCTGGTGTCGGCAGCCGTCGGCCCCACCGTAGGCCAGAATGGCTTCCCTCTAAGACGACGTGCACCGGTCGCTGTCGCCTCTCGGCGTGCCACTGTCGTCACGGTGCGGTGTCGCTGCACTGTCGCGGCAGGGCTCGCCATCGTATCTCCGGCATGGCTGGTCATGCCATCTGCTGCGTGACTGGTCATGTCTCGCCGCCGTCCGTCCCGGACGGCGCCAGGCTTACTCATGCGGTCGACAACCGGTGTCGGTGCTGGTGTCTCCGCGCCGGTGTGTCTGGTCTGTCCTGTGGGCCGGGCAGGCGGTGTCGGCGCTGGTGTCTCCGCGCCGGTGTGTCTGGTCTGTCCTGTGGGCCGGGCAGGCGGTGTCGGTGCTGGTGTCTTCGCGCCGGTGTGTTGGGTCTGCCCTGTGGGCCGGGCAGCGGGGTGTCGGGCTGGTGTCTCCGCGCCGGTGTGTGGGGTCTGCCCTGTGGGCCGGGCAGGCGGTGTTGGTGCTGGTGTCTCCGCGCCGGTGTGTGGGGTCTGCCCTGTGGGCCGGGCAGGCGGTGTCGGTGCTGGTGTCTTCGCGCCGGTGTGTTGGGTCTGCCCTGTGGGCCGGGCAGGCGGTGTTGGTGCTGGTGTCTCCGCGCCGGTGTGTGGGGTCTGCCCTGCGGGCCGGGCAGTCCCTGAGGCCGGGTGGCGTCACACACCGGGCCGCCTTCTCCGGGCGGTCGGCAGACAGGCTGACGATGGCCGGCCGCTCACGGCTGCAGCAGTCTAACGACCCCGTACTTGCGCTCCGACCATGCTCAGGCCGGGCTGCAGCTGGTGGTCAAATGCTCTCTCCCCATGCGCCAGCGGAGTACGCTCCGCCCGGGACCGCCCGGCTGGCCACTCCGGAGTGGAGCGTCGTTAGACTCTGTCATGGAAAGGGGATACGGTATGGGACTGGCTGCATGAATGACTTGGTACTATTAACTGACTCATGTGTGGATCATCCGTGGGAGTGCATACGCCACTGGGCTACCAGGGCGGCTCATTGCGAGTAGGTCAAATGGACGTGTCACGCCGCGTTGTGCTACGCATGCTCGCTCCGCAAGTTGAGTAGGCGTGTCGCCTTTCGGCCGTGAGAGAGAGAGAGAGGGCTGGCTGCCGGTGGCCGCGGTGCGGGGCCAGCCCTGCACCACCATGCGGTTGCCAGGCAGGATCGTGCGCAGACCTGGGCTGCAGCATGACCCGGTGTTATCGCAGTGTATGGTTGCGTCAATGTGACCGCCGTGTGAACTTGCGAGGGTTCACTACCATTCATGGCGATGAATCGTGTTGCCGGAATGTCGCGGGATGTCGTCACTCCACTTGAATCCCGTCCAATTTGTCGGTAATCGGATGACGTCATGCCGCACGGCCGCCGTCAGCGGGCGGGCCGCCGGGCGGCGGTGCAGCCCGCTCCCCCGACGCGCCGGTGTCGGCCGGCCGGCGGTGCGGCGGTTCGTTGGCGCTCCCCTCGGCGGCTGGCCGGCCGCGGCACATGTGGCGTGCACCGGTCCATGGGAGGTGACATCACGCCAGTGTACCGGGCCGCCGACAGCCGGGCCTTGTTTGACGGGCGGCGGCGGCGGGCCGGGCCGCCGGGCGACTGACCTCCCTCCAGAGGCAGCGGCGCGCAGACGGCTCTGACGGACGCCACTGAGCGGACGTATGACGAAGAGCAGCCGCCGCTGCACAGGCAGTTAGCGCTCATGGACCAACAGCAGGGAATGACTGAAGCTTTTGATCCGATGTACACCAGTCCTGGTTACGGAGACGCTGCGAGGGCCGCCAGTTGCGCCGAACCCGCTGAATGACGCCCAGAAGCCCATGTCACTGACGGTCTGCCATCAGCATCGATTACTCTTGATGGCTCATTTCGCGACGGACGCCAAGTACTAATGGTCCTGTGGTCAGAATACTTGAAAGGCGGGTGTAGTGTATGCAGAACACGCTGCTCGCCAGTCTCCGCCACCACTGTTCGGCCGCATCCCGTCTCATTGTTCAGATTGAGACCATTGCGGGATATGCCGTTTCCGCCGCGGAGTGGGCTCCGCAGGCTGGCTGGAGGTCTGCACGGCCTCATTCACATCCTGTCTCTCATCGCACCCGGCCATGTGGCCTTGAGGCGCTCGAGATGTTATGTGGGGCGCTCGAGACATTAACGGGAATGCTCCACATTTGGAGATGTTAAAGCGAGCATCGGGTGTAGTGAAATAAGCTCGATTATGAATATTTGTATGCTTTAAGTGGAAAAAAACTGTTTCCAGCCATGAGTAGCCACTAGTATATTTATATTTTTAGTGAATACGCTCCTTAATGCGTCATTTTATGATTGCGTCATGGAACGCCTGTGTGACGTTGAGGTGCTGCCAAACTTGCCTTCTGAAAGTGCCACCCCAGCGCTCTTTTCCCGTACGTCAAAATCGCCGAGATATGGCACGAGCGGTGTTGGAAGTGTTCGCGGAGCCAACTATTGTTACGCGCTCGCGTTTTGTCGTTTCACGGGTTGTGCTTGCAGATTTCTCCGTGATTTTAAGACGTTGCTTGCACTTGCATGGCCGGTTGTGGCACTACTCGTGTGTTATCAAGTTATTAAAGTATAAGTCGTGTTTCAGTAATAACTATAATTATGTTCAACTTCGTATATTACGTAGCGCAAACGTGATTCGCGAGTGAAAGCTGCACAACGTGCTTAACATTGACTGAGACCCGATTCATGTACACTATATTTGGAAGTCTTCCACATGAACGCCAGATCTGAACGGCTCAACGAATCTGGCCTTGAACGCCTTAGAATCTATAGGGTGGCAGGATCTGAAGGACGCTGCTATGGCGTTATGCATGCTTGCATGGTCAGCATTTGGTTCCAAATTACGTAAGCTGCTAAATGCATTTACGATGAACATTATACATATAAATACCTCGGCTCTATAGCCTTATTCCTCGTAGGCTAGGCAGGAGAATGGAGAGATCGATATGTTGATATTTTGGTTACATGCCTCTGTCGAAACGAAGACAAGTCTGATATACGTTTGGATAGAAGCATCTACCCGAAATATCAATATCAACATCAATATATATATATATATATATATATATATATATATATATATATATGTCCATTCTCCTGGCTATTCTAAAACGAATAAGGCTATTGGCATTGTCTTGTTGGCATGCGTGAATGGCCTTGGAATGGTCCGCACGAAATAGTGGGCATATCTTTGTGGGTGTGTAGTTCAGAGACTTGAGGGATTAGGTCTTAAAAAGAGCAGGGCGGTGCATTGCACCGAATGATCTTCAAAATGGAAATTTCAGTTAAAAACCCCGTACGAACATGAAAAACTTCCTTTAATGGGAGTATTCTAAATTTGTATAGGGAATGTCGATTCGCTATGCATTTGTATAGGGAATCGAAATAACCACCTTAAAGGTAATCTAGTGAAGTGCACACTCCCGCTCCTTTTAAAACACAAAGCCCTCTTGTTCCTGAGCTAGACGCCTGCGGACTCGTTCAAAGTAGTTCGTGCAGACTATTTCGAGATCAAGCTGGTTTGGTCCAGCCGAGCCGGCCGGATTGGCTGCAGTGAGCCATTGCGTACGGCGTGTGGTCTGAACAGCAGCAGAGCGGTCTGTCTCCTTATGGACCGGCCGACTGGCTGCGCTAGTCACTTCACGATCGTGTTCACCAGTTTTCATGTGTGATGCTCGGAATATTTCACTGCGATCGCGCCATGGCTGGCGCCGTTCTCCGACTATCCGTGGGGGCCTCGAGCGTCGGGTGACCACCGTGTCGGAGACAGCGCCATGACTGGCGCCGATCTCCGACTATCCGTGGGTGACCTCGAGCGCCGAGTGACCACTGTGTCGGAGACAGCGCCATGACTGGCGCCGATCTCCGACTATCCGTGGGTGACCTCGAGCGCCGAGTGACCACCAGTGTCGGAGACAGCGCCATGACTGGCGCCGATCTCCGACTATCCGTGGGGGCCTCGAGCGCCGAGTGACCACCGTGTCGGAGACAGCGCCATGACTGGCGCAGATCTCCCACTATCCGTGGGTGACCTCGAGCGTCGAGTGACCACCGTGTCGGAGACAGCGCCATGACTGGCGCAGATCTCCCACTATCCGTGGGTGACCTCGAGCGCCGAGTGACCACCGTGTCGGAGACAGCGCCATGGCTGGCGCCGATCTCCCATTATCCGTGTGGGCTGTCATCACTCGCCCGGCCGATTATCGGGTGACGAGGCAGCGGCGCAGCGATCGCCGGCGTAGGCCGACCTTGGCGGCCGTCAGCGTTTGATGCCCGTCAGATGTGGGGGGATAACTAATTATTTAAGCGTTCTTTGCTGTCTTGGTGACCGACTCGTTTGTTAAACACAGACGTCAGCATGGCGTTATCTCGATTGGTGTCTGTGTCGGGAAACGACCAAAGAGGCTGAGTACAAAGGCCAACAATTTGTGTCTTAGCGCCAAACCGCATCGCGATGATGGCTGTTAGAGCCTCTGAGGTCAGACCCAGTGACATGTGGGCGTGCTTGGGAGGCCTCGCGGCCCTCCTGCTGACAGCTGACAGGCTATTCACATCGGTGTCAGCGGTGGGCTCCTCGCGCGGGCTTGGTTTGGGACGGCGCGGAGTGGCCGGACTGCCCCCGTGACGCACGGGCTCAGAGGCCAGCGAGTATCTGACCTGGGTCGTTGGCCGTGTTACAGACGGTATGGACTGGTCGGACCACGCGCTCTTCTGGCCAGAGCGGCGCCGCTGGCTGCTGCGCACCAAGTCGACGCTGGACCAGTACAGCGTGGACGCCGACGCCAGCCTCATCTTCACGCCCATGCACAAGACGCTGCGACTGCAGCTGCCGGATCTGCGCCACGTCGACCTGCGCGTCAACTTCAGCGCCACCTGCTTCGACGCCGTGGTGGACCTCTGCAAGCAGCTGGGTGGGCACGGCGGGCGGGCCAGCCGGCCGAGCGCCCGGCAGATGGCCCGGGTTGCGCCGTGGCGGGTGTTGGCAGTGTTTCTGCGGTCCCGCGCGGGGGCGTACGCGCTGCTCTGCGGTTGCGGTCGGGCGAGTGCGCCTCTTCCATGGAGCGGGGATGATGTCAGTCTCCGACGTCATGGCGTTGCATGCGTTTCCTCCTCGGCAGCGATGAATGACGTCCTCTGGCGCCTTGCGAAGCGGTGCTGATGCCTTGACCTGCTGCGGGTGCATGAGTCTGCTTCTCGCCGCCCCAGGTATCCGGCACCCCGAGGAGTTATCGCTGAGCCGACCCCTGTCGCGAGCGCACCTCAAGGCTAACTTCCAGTCGCACGCGGCGGCGCGGCCGGCGGCGCGCGCCGCCGACGCCCCGCCGGCCGACACCAACACATTCATCGGCGCCGACGCAGCCTCGCACGGCAGCGACAATAGCCTCGACGGCCCGGTCTCCCCCGGTCGGCGAGCCAACTCATCCGGCTCGCTGCTCGACTCGGTGAGTGCGGCGGGCGGACGAGTCCGCTGCGCATGCCCCGAGGGTGAGGCCGTGGGCGGCGCTGGGTCCGGGCCAGCCGGAGACTTCCGTCGATTGGAGTGGAATGTTGACGTGGCATGGAACATCAAGCGGGGCTTTGCCCCGTCTTTGTTGGCTTTTGTTAGTGGCGTGGTGAGAACTGGGAGCAGTCATCGTTGCTGCTTACTGTGATGCTGGATTGTATCAGTGCGGGTTATTTGGGGTTTAATGTTTTGGGTGGTAACTTGACCAGGCGTCTCACCCTCGTGTATAAGCAGTCGGCTGCCTATCAGCCAAGCGTCTGACCGCTCTCCGCCCCAGCTCCACTGTCCGTCCACGAGCTCGTGCCGACGGAGCTTCCATCGCCGCCGCCGCGGCGTGCAGTATGTCCTCTCCCCTCCGACTGGCCGTCTCTGGGGCGCGTGCGCCGGCCGGGGCGCCGGCCGGCCGGCGGCGGCGGCTCTACGGCTCTTCCGTGCACCGACCGGCCGGAGGCGGCGGCCCCGCGGCTCTTCCGTGCGCCGACCGCGGCGCCGACCGGCGGAGGAGGCGGCTCTGCGGCTCGTCCGTACGACGCCGGCCCGGCGGCGCTCAGGGTCGGTGCCGGTTTACCACCCGGCTGACCGGTGACGGGACGTTGGACACGGGCCCGGCGCCGCCCCTCCCGTTCTGACCAACCGGGTGGCCGCCAGGTCGGCAGGCAGCCTCGGCCGGCCGGTGTAACCTCAGATGTCGACCTCACAGTCACCGCGACGTCGGCAGGCAACCTCGGCCGGCCGGTGTAACCTCAGATGTCGACCTCATAGTCACCGCGACGTCGGCAGGCCGTCTCGGCCGGCCGGTGTAACCTCAGATGTCGACCTCACAGTCACCGCGACGTCGGCAGGCAACCTCGGCCGGCCGGTGTAACCTCAGATGTCGACCTCATAGTCACCGCGACGTCGGCAGGCCGTCTCGGCCGGCCGGTGTAACCTCAGATGTCGACCTCACAGTCACCGCGACGTCGGCAGGCCGTCTCGGCCGGCCGGTGTAACCTCAGATGTTGACCCCACAGTCAGCGCCTGGCAGCGTAGTAGCTCGCATTAGTATTTTATTTTTCTAAGAAAAACGCGTCATTTTGTTTCACATCCCCATGTCACAGGTTCAGTGCTTCTTTGCTGCCCACGCAGTTCCGTCTTTCACTCCTCTTGAAAAGTTATCTCGAGTGCTTTCCACGGGCTTTGTTCACAGCGCGCTTGCCAACCGAAGCTTGTTGCGAGTGTCCTGAATCCTCCACCCAAAACAGGCCGATCCAGTTCATCGGGTAGCGTTGCGTACGGCCTTCTTGTCAGACGGGATGTTTACATGTCGCTCAGCTGTCGAACTCGACCGCTATGGACCAGGTTAATCCATGATCCACTCATCGCTAATATCCGCTCACTAGGTGAGGCTCCAGATTTTTCCCGTCCCTCATGGCGCTTTTTCCGCAGCATCGTACGCGAGGAGTCCGCAGAAGTCGGTATCAAGAAGGAAATGCCAAAGTTTCCTTGCTCAGAAAGGGATGCTTGACATGGGTTTGGTTCTTAAGACGTGTTGAGGCATCCTCTATCCTTAGATGCGTTGTTTTCAACAAGTGCATAGTTTTACATTTCATTGAGTGGCCACGTAAGACGTATGGGGCATGAGACAGATGAACACAGAATCATGGAAAATAGTGGGTCGCCAAAACCACGCCATATGTGGTCATCCCAGAATACAAACAACTTCAATAACTGACGAAACTGTGAATGATAAAGTAGGGTGTTTCTCAAAAATCAGAGAGGGAACAAAAAAATGACTTCAAACATAAATCTCAACTTCACAGCTTGGCACCTGTTCTGGTTGTCATTTCTTGTTATGACGGGTTTCGTAGAATGGCACGCAGGCGACTGGTTAGCTCCAGCTGCGGTGCCAGGGCGGCAGTGAGCCCCAGCCGTTGGCTCTAGCAGTGGCGCCAGAGCGGCAGGGAGCCCCGGCCGGCCGGCTCCAGCAGCGGCGTCAGAGCGGCAGGAAGCCCGGCCGGCTGGCTCCAGCAGCGGCGCCAGGGCGGCAGGGCGGCACCTCTGGCTGGCTGGCTCCAGCAGCGGCGCCAGGGCGGCGGGGAGCTCCGACCGGCTGGCTCCAGCAGCGGCGCCAGGGCGGCAGGGCGGCACCTCTGGCTGGCTGGCTCCAGCAGCGGCGCCAGGGCGGCGGGGAGCTCCGACCGGCTGGCTCCAGCAGCGGCGCCAGGGCGGTGGGGAGCTCCGGGCGGTTGGCTCCAGCAGCGGCGCCAGGGCGGCGGGGAGCTCCGACCGGCTGGCTCCAGCAGCGGCGCCAGGGCCGGTGGGGGAGCTCCGGGCGGCTGGCTCCAGCAGCGAGCGCCAGGGCGGCGGGGAGCCTCCGGGCCGGCTGGCCTCCGCAGCTGGCGCAAGGGCGGCGGGGAGCTCCGGGCGGTTGGGCTCCAGACAGCGGCCCAGGGCGGCAGGGGAGCTCCGGACCGGTTGGCTCCAGCAGCGGCGCCAGGGCGGCGGGGAGCCTCCGACCGGCTGCGCTCCAGCAGCGGCGCCCGGGCCGGTGGGGAGCTCCGGGCGGTGCATCCCAGCACGCGGCCGCCAGGGCGGCGGGGAGCTCAGACCGGCTGGCTCCAGCGGCGGGAGGCGGGGCGGGCGGTTGGCTCCAGAATCGGAGCGGGCCCGGCGGGGCTCAGCAGCGGCGCCAGGCGGGCGGGGAGCTCCGGCGGTTGGCTCAGCAGCGGCGCAGGGCGGCGGGGAGCTCCGGGCGGTTGGCTCCAGCAGCGGCGCCAGGGCGGCGGGGAGCTCCGACCGGTTGGCTCCAGCAGCGGCGCCAGGGCGGCGGGGAGCTCCGGGCGGTTGGCTCCAGCAGCGGCGCCAGGGCGGCGGGGAGCTCCGGGCGGTTGGCTCCAGCAGCGGCGCCAGGGCGGCGGGGAGCTCCGGCCGGCCGGCGTGACTTCACCGCTGCACCGGCGGCCCCTCCCTCCCGCACACAGTGCGGCCCGCTGAGTCACCGGCGCCGCGCCCCGCCACGCTCCGCCCCGCCGCGCCGGGCGCCGACGCCGCTCGGTGCTGGCTGGCGCCGCCGCGCTGCTGCTCGGCACGGCCGCGGCGCTCCCTACAGGCAGGGGCCGAGGCAGCACTCGGCGAGGAGCCCTCCTGTTATATGTGGGGGAGGGGAGGAATCATCCACACCGGGGCAGCTGACGGGGACGCGGCCTTAATGCTGGTTGTAACTGGAGGGAGGGGGAGGAAGAGGATGAGGATGGCAGTACAATAGGAAGACAATAGGCGGTACAATAGGAGGCTGACGGACCGTTTAGCTACAACAGGGCGCGACAGGTCCGATCATAATTCGCGTCGTATGATGGACGGGCGGGTCAAGGTCTCATCTCGACACGGTGCGGATGGGGACCATACGGTCTGGGCCGGCTGACGCTCCGTACAGCAACTTACTCGTTTACCGCGTTTGTCAGCTCCACTTAAGTGTGTTCCTCGTTTTACGACGGCCGTAAGCGGACATGTTGGTCAGACGCCTCGGTACAAGGGCGTCTGACCCTGTGACCCAGACGGACAAACAGCACGCGGACGCGGCCGCTGCCGCCGACAGGCCGCACCAGACAGGCGCCGCCGACAGGCCGCAGCAGACAGGCGCCGCCGACAGGCCGCACCGGACAGGCGCCGCCGACAGGCCGGCCGCACCAGACAGGCGCCGCCGACAGGCCGCACCAGACAGGCGCCGCCGACAGGCCGCACTAGACAGGCGCCGCCGACTGTTCATTAGCCCCCATCTGGGTGCAAGATTCGCATAACGACCCAGCCCCTGCTCGGCCTTGGGGTCTACTGATCAAAACCGCGCTGGAGACGGCCCCCGGGCCTGTGACGTCACGTGGCCGCTGCGGGGGCTCGCCGTCGCCGCCGCCGGTGCCTCGGTAGCCGGGGCCGGAACTGAGCTCCGGACGGGCCGCCGCAGAGGCCGATAACGCTCGGCAGCTCCGCCAACACACCACCTCTGGGGGCGCAGCGCCCGACCGCTCCGCCAACGCACCACCTCTGGGGGCGCAGCGCCCGACCGCTCCGGCAACACACCACCTCTGGGAACCCAGCGCCCGACCGCTCCGCCAACACACCACCTCTGGGGGCGCAGCGCCCGACCGCTCTGCCAACACACCACCTCTGGGAGCCCAGCGCCCGGCCGCTCCGCCAACACACCACCTCTGGGGGCGCAGCGCCCGGCCGCTCCGCCAACACACCACCTCTGGGGGCGCAGCGCCCGGCCGCTCCGCCAACACACCACCTCTGGGGGCGCAGCGCCCGGCCGCTCCGCCAACGCCACCTCTGGGGGCGCAGCGCCCGACCGCTCCGCCAACGCACCACCTCTAGGGGCGCAGCGCCCGACCGCTCTGCCAACACACCACCTCTGGGAGCCCAGCGCCCGCCGCTCCGCCAACACACCCACCTCTGGGGGCAGCGCCCGGCCGCTCCGCCAACGCCACCACTCTAGGGGCGAGCGCCCGACCGCTCCCCAACACACCACCTCTGGGAGCCCAGCGCCCGGCCGCTCCGCCACACATCACCACTGGGGGTCCCGCGACGACTTACCATGCAGGGCATGCTAGACGTCTTGATGAGGTCCTGGCGATGGCGTCCACAGCTGGTTTTGCTGGTTTCGCAGTGTGGCGAGGAGGGTGGGCTTGGCGCCACGTCACCCGCCGGTTTGCATGGAAAACACGGATGTTTTGCCTCTCTCGACTGGTGGGAAGACCCGATAGGACCGAAGTCCGCTCTTGACAACTGACGACTATACATTTTGTGTCCATTGTTTGAGCACAGCACTTCTGATTGCCTTGAGCTTGGACTATTGAAGTTGAAAAGTTGCGCTGCAGTGATGGGAAACAACAGTCTTGGTCCTTCTTCCACGCGATGGCTTTTTTACAGGGACACTTGCAAGGTGACATGTCCCTCCAGTTCGTCGAAAAACGACATGTGCGAAACTGAGTTGGAAGGGGGCCTGTGAACATCTTGATATTTGCACAATCTTTCTCATTCGTGCATCGTCTCGTCCCTGAATAAAACACATGCTGAAAAGAGCACGCCGTGGATCCCCACCTCACCACACCCCTCCCTCCCCTGGTGTCTGTGTTGGTGTCGGTGTGTCGCTGACTCCCACCTGACGACACCCCTCCCTCCCCTGGTGTCTGTGTTGGTGTCGGTGTGTCGCTGACTCCCACCTGACTACACCCGTCCCTCCCCTGGTGTCTGTGTTGGTGTCGGTGTGTCGCTGACCCCACCTGACGGCACCCGTCCCTCCTCTGGTGCCTGTGTTGGTGTCGGTGTGCCGTTGGCCCCACCTGAGGCCGTCGCTGTCTGTGTCCCCAGACGTGGCGGTCAGCGCCGCCGGGCACGCCCTCCAGCACGCTGGGCGGCTCACTGAGCGGGCTGAGCTCGCTCAGCCACAGTCTGACGGCCGGCCGCTCGGGCTCCGGCACCGGCCTGGACGGCCTGGACTCGGGCCTGGCGCACAGCCCGATAGTGCCGGCCGCGCAGGCGCAACGCCTCCTCGTCCGGCCGCGCTCGCTGCTCGAGAGGGCGCGCATGAACGTGGCGTGAGTAATACGGCGCGAGCGCCAACACGCGCGCGTTATAAACACCACACCCTACACTTCAACGTCACAAACAAACCCCACCGTACACATTGCATGAAACTTGTGTTACTCTCAGCATCTTTTGGTGTTATTCGATTAACAGTTTGCATGCTATCCAAGGCCTCAAAGTCCCTATAGTCCTCAAAGTCCTCAAAGTCCCCATAGCACGCTGAAAAAGAGGCAGCTTCATTGATACGGTAAACCAGAAAATTATTTCAATATCATCGGTCTCAATCCATGTCACCAACATTCCCTCCTGGAACCAAATCCATGCCACCAATATTCCCTCGTGGAACCAGACGGTCGTACGACACGTCGCCGGACTTCCGCGTCCTAAGCCGGGAGTCGGATGTTCCGCCCCGCCTCGGGTCGCCCCCGCCCCCCCCCCCCCCTCAGCAGACTGCGCGCTGTCTGCAGGGCGGGGCGGGTGCTGGGCTTGCCCCGGAGCGCCAGGCCGGCACCGGAGGCGGGTGTGGCGTGTCAGACGGCCGTTTCGTCTGCAGGGCAGCGCTGTTTCGTTCAGTGAGCTCGGTCGGTTGGTTTCGGCTGTACAAACTGCGGCTCCGCGGGCCCACTTGAATGGCCAGGCACGGCCGGCGCGACGCGTGCGCCTTGTTCATTATTGTCCGATGACCTGCTGTATCTGCTGCCGGCGTTTGATGCTGCCGTCCATTGTTCACTAGGTGATTTATGGTGAGTCGTGTAGATGAAAGAATAAAGGATGGAAGGATCTCGCGCGAGGCAGACCTCGTGCCGTACTCTAGTTGAATTCCACACTTACCAATGTTGATGTTTGCACCGGCCGTTAGTCAACTTGATTCTTCAGCCTCGTTTTTTCATCGGGGCTGAACCCGATTTGTGCAAGTCCTGGATAACGAGAATGCAGTAACCTGTGAGCAAAAATGCATGCAAGTGTGCTGAAGGATGCGGAATAACTGTCATTGGGTGGCATTGTTCAACCCGGCTTGGAGACAACGCTGTGCTATTGTTACCGTGTGCGAGATAGACGGATTGCAGCGCCGCCGCCGGCACTAATGGTGCTCTGTGGGTCCACCAGGTGGCTGGATTCGTCGCTTTCAATCATGGAACAGGGCGTGGACGAGAACGACACGCTGCTCTTGCGCTTCAAGTTCTACACCTTCTACGATCTGGACCCCAACTACGACGCGGTGCGCATCAACATGCTGTACGAGCAGGCCAAGTGGCAAATCCTGAACGAGGAGATTGACTGCACCGAGGAAGAGATGCTGTTGTTCGCCGGCCTACAGGTGGGCAGAGGTGGCGGGCGGCGCTCACCAGCTGTCGCCGGCCTCTGGTGGGCGGGGGTGGCGGGCAGTACCCACCAGCTATCGCCGGCCTGCTGGTAGGCAGGGGTGGCGGACGGCGCTCACCAGCCGGTGGGGTAAATCTCGAGCGCAAGGCGGGGGCGGGGGGAGCAGGGTCGGTATCAGGAGTGACAGCGGCCATCATGGGACGCGACGCCGTTACCTAACACTGGTTTGGTCACTGGTTTGGTGCAGTCGCTAATCGCCGTGTAAATTTATGATTCCGGTAAAAAATCTGGCTTTTCATCTGCCATCCAAACCCGCCTGCACGGTGTGCGAATTTCATTGAGATCGGCTATTTCCAGGTATTAAGAGTTCAAATATTTATGCTAGTGATTTTAGCTTCCGGGTAATGTAATTTTAGCAATATTCTTTTTGTTTATGAAACATCTCGATGCCTGGCAGTGTAGCACAAGCTTGGCGCGTAACCTTATATGAATGATACTGCTGCATCAGCAGACCCCTGTATTGCCATAAGTATATATATATATATATATATATATATATATATATATATATATATATATATATTGTGTTGTGTGAGTCAAATACGAAAGCACAATTGCTGTTGAAATTATCGAGTATAATCTTATGATGAGGATAACGGAAGCACGCGCCATTAGCAGCTTACCTAAGCACCCGCCGCTCCAGTGTTAATATGGCAGCAAACGTTTGCGCACGGACTATCTCCCAAACTGTGGCAGCCGTCTGGCGTCCCTCATGTGCGCCTCCTGACTGTGGCGTCCTGGCGGCCGTGGTCCAGCTGCAGGTGAACCTGCAGGGCTCGCTGCCCCGCCTCAGCTCCAGCCGCGCCCAGCCGCCGCCGTCGCCGCCCGAGGACGACGTCGCCTCGGCGCTGGACCAGCTGCAGGTCAAGCTGGAAGGCACGCATGTCAACGGCGCAGGCGGCAGCCTGACGCAGGTGCCGCGGCTGGCCGACTACCTACGCTTCCTCAGGTGCGCCTCCGCCGCCGCCGCCGCCGCCGCCGCCGCCGCCGCCGCCGCCCGCGGCCTGCTACCGAGCCGGGACGGCGCCGGCTGCAGGGAGGGTCGGTACGACCTCTGTCGGGATTCGGTGGAAGCTCGGCACCTCGTTTTGAAGGGTTCGAAGTGGAGTTGAGGCTTCCACTTTTAGACGTCTTTGTGTTTTTGTGTGTGACGGCCCCATTTCACTAGTTGCCTGTACGGCGCACTTGTACTGTGTCTGTGCATTCCTCCGGGGCTGGGAGTATTGCTCCCGTCTCGACGCGTCGCTCCATTCTCGTCACCTGCAGCCCTAGGACCTTGTCTCGGCAGCACGGTCGGGCTTGTGTGTCGCTGACCTGGCGTGACATAATTTCTCAATGCATGACAGGCCGCGGCGGTTCACGCTAAAGGGCTTCAAGCGGTACTGGTTCGTGTACAAGGACATGTCGCTGTACCTGTACAAGTCTGAGGAGGAGGCGGACCAGCAGCCGTACCTGCAGGTGAGGCCGCAGCGCAGCCTTACGTGGCGCCCGCGCGTTGTGCTGCTGTGTCGACGGAGAGGAGCCGCGCTGTCAGCTGGGGGTGCGCGCGGGCCGTCTGAGCGGTGCTACTGTGCCGGCGGAGTGGGGCTGCTCTGTCAGCTGGTTATACGCGCGGGCCGTGTAAGCGGTGCTATTGTGTCGGCGGAGTGGGGTCGCGCTGTTCTGACGGCTCTCCGGCCCTGGATGGACCTGGAGAGATGTGAGGTCACCTCTGACCGTCCTCAGAATCTGGAGGGGGTATTCCCCCGTCCCCTACCCCACCCCTCCCCGTCCGCAGGGAACCTAGAGGGCCGTCACCTGCGATAGTGCTCAGCGTTTGCAGGTGTCTGTGGCGTCTAGTTGTGCCGTCCGTCGCCAGGTGGACCTGAAGGGCTGTGAGGTTGTGCCAGACGTCAACATTGCCGGCGGCAAGTACGGGATCAAGCTGCAGGTGCCGGCCCCCGACGGCCTGTCCGACATGATGCTCCGCTGCGAGTCGGTGGGTGCCGACACCTGACGTCTCGCGTGGATGTCGCTGGTGCCGCGGCCTCGGCCGGGCCGGACGGGCGGCACGCGCGCGTCAACCGTATCAATCGTATGAGATGGAATAAAGTGGAGTGAAATCGTGCTTAGGGAGTACACCGAACACCACATCCACGGTTTTCTACCGACAGGGGTTGGTGGGGGAATGCGCCTAGTGTGGTGAGGGTCTGTGGTTGTTGCCTGGCGGTGGTTCGTGTTATTGCTCTGACATTAGCAGCCTTGCGTTATGTGGTGATAACGTAGCACAGCTGTTGTTTTCTAGTAAATAATGGCATGTAGTTCCTCAGTCAGACCGACCTGCCAATAGCCGGCATCTTGACCATAACCGTAAGCATCAAGCATGCAGGGCTATTATTGTCGTTATCAGTACCCTAGTCACTATTATAATCGACGGGGATACCCATTCTTCACACCTCGCGAGACGTCATCGGCCTGTGAGCTCCGCTGGCCGTCGACGGTATCGCGGTTGTGTCGACTTCGTCTTGACGAAACCGGAGGAGTTTCTGTCTCACTGGCGTGTTTCATCAAGCGCCGCGAGCCGCCACTGTGGGAATATGTTAAAAGCGATGCTTACGTTGCATTTGTCTCCTACATTGAAGACGAGCAGTGGTGTGGCTGAGTTGAAATCCCGCTTACGGGTTTGATATCGTTTTCCCTGATGCTGCTGCCGTCCGTACGGACCGAAGGAGCAGTGCACCCGATATGTCTTCCACATGTACACAGTCCCAGAGGGGAGCTCTGTCCAATCCCGACTTGGCGGGCGCCGTCAGAAGGTTGTTTCTGTTCTGGCGACCCCTGTATCTCGGCCTTACACCGCCCTTTCTCTCTCCGACAGGAGGAGCAGAACGCCCGATGGATCTCGGCCTGACAACGCCTCTCTCTCATCCGACAGGAGGAGCAGTATGCTCTCTGTATCTCGGCCTGACAAACCGCCTCTCTCTCCCGACAGGAGGAGCAGTATGCTCTCTGTATCGTCGGCACATGACACCGCCTCCCTCCTCCCCCGACAGGAAGGAGCAGTATGCTCTCTGTATCTCTGCCTGACACCAGCCTCCCTCTCCCCGACAGGAGGAGCAGTATGCTCTCTGTATCTCGGCTGACAACCGCCCCTCCTCTCTCCGACAGGAGGAGCAGTATGCTCTCTGTATCTCGCCTGACACCGCCTCCTCTCTCTCCCGACAGGAGGAGCAGTACGGACGCCCGATGATCTCCGCTTGTAGTACTCTGCCTGACAACCGCCCCTCTATCTCCCGACAGGAGGAGCAGTACGCCCGGTGGATCTCGGCCTGACACCGCCCCTCTCCCCCGACAGGAGGAGCAGTACGCCCGATGGATCTCGGCTTGATGTATCTCTGCCTGACACCGCCCCTCTCTCCCCTGACAGTAGGAGCAGTACGCCCGGTGGATCTCGGCTTGATGTATCTCGGCCTGACACCGCCCCTCTCCCCCGACAGGAGGAGCAGTGCGCCCGGTGGATCTAGGCCTGACACCGCCTCTCTCTCTGCCGACAGGAGGAGCAGTACGCCCGGTGGGTCTCGGCCTGCCGGCTGGCGGCCCGCGGCCGTAGCATGGCCGACTCCTCGTTCGAGACGGAGGTGCGCGCCACCCAGGAGCGGCTGGCGCTGCAGCGGCCGGCCCCGACGCCGGCCATCAGTCCGCACACGCTGCAGATCGAGCCAGACGACTACGTACCGCCCCGGTTCACCAAGAAACTGCGCGGAAAGGTGGGCACCCGCCGCCCGCCCTGAAGTCAACGGAACAGCGTGGCCGACTCGCCGTGGGGGAGGGATGTTGCCCTGCGCTGCAGACTGCTGTCCGTCCCCTTTCCATTCAAGGTCTCAGGCATGGGTGGTGTGGTTGTACGGCGGCTGCGACGGCTCAACACGATAGCCAATTAACGGGGTCTTCAATATTGATGCAAGCAATCGTCCGCCAGCCGTCGATCGTCGGCGATTGCCACGGACTGGAGCTGGAGCATGATTGGCGCGGTCGGGCGGCTATTTTGAGATGCAGTGCAGACTGATGTGGGTGTGGGTGTGGGTGTGTCTGTGGGTGTGCGCGCGTGTGTGTGTAAGTTTTGACGTGACGTTTGTCTTAAGTACGTGCCGTTGACCTCTCTGAGTGTCTGCGTGCGTCCCCAGCTCACGCAGAAGATACTGGAGGCACACGCCAACGTGGCGAACTACGGCCTCGTCGAGGCCAAGCTGAACTACATCAAGTCTTGGAAGGCGCAGCCCGAGTTCGGAATATCCTTTTTCGTGGTGAAACTGCTGAAGGCCAAGAAGGAGGAGCTGCTCGGCATCGCCTTCAACCGCCTCATCCGCATGGACATCAACGGCAACCATGCGAAGACCTGGCGCTACGACACCATGAAGGCGAGCAGCCGGCCGAGCCGGGCGGGAACGGTGGCTGGAATGGGACTGTCACCCAAACCTCTGCATCCCCTATGTGTGACATGATAACCCGTTCGTAAGGCGTCACTATCTCTGAACTGCACACGCTTGTGCACGCTTGGGATGTGTATGCCCGCATCTGTGTTTGCTTTGTTGTTATTTGCACTTGATGTATGTGATGCAAAAATTAAATGGACTCACGTTGAAATCGTGGTTAGGGAGACGTTTATCGAGGGTTATATCGTATGAGCCATAATGTGCATGCCTCATGTTTACCTGAGGAACGAAATAGTGATAATGGACCCCTAACGCTGCCAGGCTATGGGGGGGGGGGGGGGGGTATCCTTACTGGTGTGCCAAGGGAAGAGATGGGCTCATGATTACTCGCTCGCTAATTGGGGTTTCAACACAAAACAGAGGCCACTGGAAAGCCTGGTGTCTAGGGAATGCAGGATGTCTGGTTCTCTCCCATTTCACCAGTCTTCCACGTTGTCTACATTGCTAAAAAATGTGAGGCAGAGTAGTTATGGATCCTGAACATATATATGGAGGCCGGCTCCAGGAAATAGTCATGGAACCGTGCTCTGAATCCCAAGCGCAAACAAGTGGTCTAACCGAGCTGAAGTCTAGTAAGACCGTCATAGCTCGTTGACATCGGTTGATCACAACGAATCCATGGAAAATATATGTCGTTAATTTTTTTCCAGAGACATGTTTGGTTGGCTAGCGTTCTGTATTGGTTGATATTGATAACTACGAACCTTGAGGCACGGCCTGCTTAGTGACATGACGCACTGCGGCCGGTTTGATGTAAAAAATATGTGCACTGAATGGGTAACCGACCAGGACAAATTTTACCCCTCCGTCGGTCGCCGTTTTCTGATACTCACAAGCACTGCATTAGTGGTGCGAGATCCGCGTTTGTGGCTGACTGTGGCGAAGGGAGCGACAGTCAAGATCATTGTGCACTCACGGCTCGCGAAAACGCTGGTGTGCGCCGGTTGATTACGCACGTGCCATGTCCACAGGCATGGAACGTGAACTGGGAGGTGCGGCACATGATGGTGCAGTTCGATGGGGAGAACATCGTGTTCGAGTGCCTCTCCTCCGACTGCAAGGTGGTGCACGAGTTCATCGGCGGCTACATCTTCCTCCAGCTGCGCTCCAAGGACTCGAGCCAGACGCTGGACCGCGAGCTCTTCCACAAGCTGACAGGCGGCTGGCGGTAGAGCGACGGCCGTCGCTCCGGACAGCCGCGGCCGGCCGGGTGGTGTCTGGCTGGCCGGTGGGGGCTCGCGGCGGCGGTGCTCCGGACAGCCGCGGCCGGCCGGGTAGTGTCTGGCTGGCCGGTGAGGGCTCGCGGCGGCGGCGGCCCGGACAGCCGCAGGCCGGCCGGGTGGTGTCTGGCTGGCCGGTGGGGGCTCGCGGCGGCGGTGCTCCGGACAGCCGCGGCCGGCCGGGTGGTGTCTGGCTGGCCGGTGGGGGCTCGCGGCGGCGGCGCTGTCACACTGGCGCCGTGTCACAGCTGACATGGTCCAGCATTGGGACGGAACTGTGGCGACTGATGCGGCCAGACCACTGACGAGGCGCCGGGAGCCGCGACCCGTCCAACGGCGCCGATCGGGGCGGAGGGCGCCACCGACTTGTCGCAGCCGACCGAGTCTGTACTCACCTGGCGCCGGCGCCGCCCCCGCCGGCGCGCTGTGCCGTGTTTCTGGACGATCGCCGGCTTTGTGAGCACGGGCGTGAGCGTAGGATGAGGTGCTAGGTGGGATCACCGCCGAGCGGTACCAGGTGTCAGGCGTATTTTTATATTTGTATTGAGCTTATGGTCGGATCAAAGGTGATCTGTGGCTGTTGAACGGGCTGGATGGCGTAGTGAAAATGTGTGTTTTTGCTCTCGCTGGGAGTTTTGTCGGCGGAGCGTCGGAGTTTTGCAAGTAACGTGACCGTGCATGGGCTATGTGAACTGCCAACTACGTCGTATCGTGCCATGTTCATGCACTGCTTTTGCTACTAGCTTAGTGCTGCGGAGAGGGAATTAATTTGTGCACACGTTGGCATCCCCTTCGGGCATATTTGTACTGTATAAGGTACCAAATGAAAGCAAGCAAATAAATGTGTGGCAGTGAGTTTAAGCGACAGTGGCGTTGGCGCCATGAGCTTTCCATTGAGGTGTGGAAAGCTGGCTGATCCATATTAACCCTGTGCAAACAGCTCGATTGCGCCCCAATGTGGACTTTTTGGAAGGTGAATATTGAGTATATTTCTTGTTGTTACTGGATTTTACATATAAATAGTGTAATGCTTCATGACAGGATAAGTTCAGCAAAAATAGGAGAACAACATGTATCCAAGAAGTTCCAGCTTAGTCTTCTTACAGAGTGATGTCCCGTAAGATTTTAGATGAGTGTTATGGCTATGGGTATGGTATTCCAATCATGCTAGACAGCGGCCATGGTTTCGTTTCGGTCCGAGTTAGACAAGAGCGCTGTCTGTAAAATGTGTCAGATCAATTGGTATATGTATAATTACATATAGATACATGCATACACACACACACACACACACGCACACACACGTGCGCGCGCATGTGTGTGCGTGTGTGTCTGGTCTCTCTCTCTCTCTCTCTCTCTCTCTCTCTCTCTCTCTCTCTCTCTCTCTCTCTCTCTCTCCTCTCTCTCTCTCTCTCTCTCTCCTCTCTCCTCTCTCCTCTCTTCCTCATCCTCAGTAACAGTATGAACAGGACTCGCACTGTTCACGCAAATGTGTAGTGTTTCTGTTCGCGGAATATTTGTGAAGAAGCTGCTAATGTCAAAGCTGGCCACAGTCATGCCTTTGAAAAACTCAAGTCGTGGAATTGATGGTGCAAATTGAATAGAAGTAGTCAGTGCATTCATTTTTGCTTAAAGGTGTCAGTAATGGTATAAGCTATATGGATATGATCAAGGAGGGCATGCCACAAGCTGAAAAGTCGGCCTGAAAAGGAAAGAGGGTTTTGTGGACTTGGAAGATCATGTAGGACCCAGGAGTACTCCCAGACACATGAAGCTCTTTAGAGTGTTTAACATGGAACATTCCAAGTCTCCTGGCTTTGCCTGGGAATCTCTTAATCCTATCTGGCTGATGGATTTCAACATTGGTTCTTGAACTGCCAACTTTGAGCAGACATGGTGGAAGTCCAGAAAGGGAACTGCCAGAATCCTCACGCGCTCGTGTATATATATATATATATATATATATATATATATATATATATATATATATATATATGGAGAACAAATTAAAACGCGCATTCTTGGGGACAAGAGGCTGTAGCTCATAGCATATGCCGAAATTTTGGATCGCATTATTGATGACGAGAGGTCGTAACCCAATGCGTATGCCGAAATTTGGTAGCTTTCTTAAATCGGTATCTCCAGTTTTCTTGACGAATACACTGTCGTCAGAAGATGTTTTAAGAGGCAAATTTTAAAAATGGCAATGTTTGGTGAAGCTTAGAAAGCGAGATGCGTTATTCAAATAACAACTGGCTGTTATCATCTGTCGAAGTTTTAGATCAAGAAGCTCATCTCACCATGACCGAAAGAGCTTCGAGTTTTGGAGCGCCTTCTTGGATGACTTTAATCTTAATGACTTGGGAAGAATGCTGCGCGTCTTACATGTTTTGAGAACCATGACGAAGTCAACTTCCTTCTTTTTTGAGAAGTGAGAAACATTCCCGTCCCTGACTCACGAACTCCTCGCCATGGCTTCTTTCGTCTCATAATTACATATGCCAGATCCTCGGATAGTAAGGAGCAGTATAAACCTGATGGCAAGGAAAGTAATCGCCATTATGTATGTACTTCGTCAGCGTTTTCATAGTTTGTGTATCATCATCAGAATACAAAGTAACACAGGTACAACGCACTAAATGTGTATTTAACAGACATCGCTAGGCATGACAGTGGCAATAGTTAACACAAGCATGCAAGGTGGAGCCTCGTTCCTTCGGATGAATATCCACCACGAGAAGGTAAAAATATTTCATTGTGTCATTCTGATTCTGTATATATATATATATATATATATATATATATATATATATATATATATATATATATATGTGTGTGTGTGTGTGTGTATACGTACATAAAAAACGACTTAATTGCGGATGTAACAATAAACTAGATATTCAATTGCGTTGTTCATGATAACGTTATACGTCTCCAACAGCACGCATCCCAGCAAATTCGTATTCGGGCATTTTATCGAGGAACTGTTTTCAGCATAGAGAAGGTACGGGATTTATGTCCCTACCGTCTGCAGCGACGACCCATACATGATGCTTTATTGGTGCGAGAATGGCCACATGGTGTCAATGACGCAGACATTGGCTTGAATTTCGTACTTATAGCGTAATGGTCGCATACACTTATTCACAGTCGTTTGGGATGGGGAAGTGCTTATGCTGGAGGCGCGCGATGCGTCAGCGGGAAAGCTAAAGTAGGATGCGTCTCTGACGAAGGAGGCTGACAAGAACGAGGCGCCGCCCCGAGCAACCGCTTCCCCTGACACTCTGCCGAAGAATGACCGATGTTCCTCCCTACCCATCCCCCCCCCCCTTTTGGCCTTCCCTTCGGCAACAGCTTGCACAGAACTTTTAAACTTTCGCCCGCCGTGGTGTACAGAAAGCGGTCATTACTGTAGGAGCACACACTGCCTCAGCGGTGTTCTGGAGATGTCTGGCCGGTCGTGCGCGCAAGACGTCGCGCGGCAGTCTGTCGGTCTGGGCCGAACAGTCTGGCCCAGTCTGGCGTCTGGCTGGGTCCGCTGGTGCGAGTGGGCCGGCCGCTGAGATTTTCCCGGGCTGTGATCTAGCACTACCGGCGTCCGGGGCGTGGCGCTTATTGCCGTTACCAGCGCCGCACGAGTTCATCTATCCTGCTGCTGTCGGCCCCGGAATTTTATTTAAATTCTCCACATAGGTCTTCGTGGGCCGCCAATCTGTTACGCTGTCTGCGCTGGCCGGCGGTAATCGTGTTCCTCGGGGCATAGCAAAGCACGTGTCCGTCCGGCAAGGCCCCTGTGCTGGGGTCGCCTCTTCCGCCGGTGTCCGTAGAAGAGCACGTGTCCGTCCAGCAAGGCCTCGGCGCTGGGCCACCTCTTCCGTCGGTGACCGTAGTAGAGCACGTGTCCGTCCGGCGAGGCCTCGGCGCTGGGTCACCTCTTCCGTCGGTGACCGTAGAAGCCCATCGTGAAGTCATCTTCGCGCAAACCCTGCTGGCCGACTACGCACGAGTAATTCGCGTCACATTTTGGTCTATGTGGAGCTTAGTAGCCGTGGTGTAGGTCATTCGTGATCTTGCTGCCGACAGCTTCCGTGTATCTGAGAGGTTATTACGCAGTCGGCGTACTTTCCCCGAGTACAGCCACATCGTCCCCGCCCCCCTCTCTCTCTCTCCCTCTCTCTCTCCCTCTCTCTCTCCCTTCCTCTCGTAGGGGTTGAATTGCGTCGCGACACATGAGACGGTTGCTGGCGCACGAGCCCTTGGGTTCACAAATGACAGGTTTGTGGGTCGTGGGCACTGATGACCCCGCGAGGCGGCACCTGCACCAGCCCGCCGTGACACCGGATGGCTATTCCTGGCCTGTCCTGCCGCCAGTTCCGGTGAAGCCCGGTCATTTGTTCGTCGACGTTGTGTTTCCCCGTTCGCCAGCTAGCGATAGGTGAGGTTGGGGCCGAGACTACTGCAGACAGCGACCACCATTCTCGAGAGTCGATGAGATGCCCGCCATCTCCCCTCATCGGCCGCGTGCTTTCCGTTGTTGTGTTGAGGTGGGCCGTGAGAAGAGGCTTGTTCAATGTCATCTATCATCTGTTCTAGTAATTTGACTGATTCAAACGCCATGAAACTCCTTGTCAGGACTACGGCGAGCATTACGCAAGGTAAGTTTGGGGACGACAGGTCTTTATTTGTGGGTATGGCTTTCAACATTTTTTGGTTGATAGAGACTTTTTGACCGGATGCGTATTGAACAGATCCCGTAGTGGAAAATAAATATAACTGTTTGACGATAGAATTCTAGGCGAAATGATCGAGAGCTCGGTGTTGTAAGCTCGAGAGGTCGCGAGCTCGCTGTTGTAAGCTCGAGAGGTCGAGAGCTCGCTGTTGTAAGCTCGAGAGGTCGAGAGCTCGCTGGTGTAAGCTCGAGAGGTCGAGAGCTTGCTGTTGTAAGCTCGAGAGGTCGAGAGCTCGCTGGTGTAAGTTCGAGAGGTCGAAAGCTCGCTGCTGTAAGCTCGAGAGGTCGAGAGCTCGCCGTTGTAAGCTCGAGAGGTCGAGAGCTCGCCGTTGTAAGCTCGAGAGGTCGAGAGCTCGCCGTTGTAAGCTCGAGAGGTCGAGAGCTCGCCGTTGTAAGCTCGAGAGGTCGAGAGCTCGCCGTTGTAAGCTCGAGAGGTCGAGAGCTCGCTGTTGTAAGCTCGAGAGGTCGTGAGCTTGCTGTTGTAAGCTCGAGAGGTCGAGAGCTCGCCGTTGTAAGCTCGAGAGGTCGAGAGCTCGCTGTTGTAAGTATCTTTTCTAAGAGCCTGATGTCAGCATTTGGCGATGACGTGGAATTTACCGTCGGAGCTGGCGACAGGTCAACTGATGGAACTAAAGACGGTCATGGCTCTACTGACGGACCTGGCGGAATCGTTACGGACAAGTCCGTGGACAGTGCGCAGGCGGTAGTTGTTTCTAATGATAGATGAGCAGCAGAACGGACAGCATTATCAGGGCAGATCAATTTCTTGCCGATCCACAGCTACAAATCACCGGATGCAGAATATGACTGTCTCTCCGAGGCCCGAGCCTGAGCTTTCTGACTATCAGAGCGAGCCAAGCGTTCGTGTTCCGTTCACCCTGCGGGATGTACATACCCTCCAGTCGTCCGCACCGGCGCCCTCTTTATTCTGAGTGCGGCAGCTTCATCAGACGACCTTCTGCGCACGTAGAGTCATTTCGGGCCGACTTTATCTGCGTGCCCAGGTAGGGTGGCTTCCTGCGATCATCGAGCAGATGAGAGTGCCCAGTCAGCAGGCGACTCCTGCTTGCCTGTGACCCAAGGCCCCTGGCCGATGGCGTAGTGATCTTCTGGTTTCCCTCCCCTGACCTTATGCGTTGCTTTCCTCAGGCAGCGCAGGCTCATGAGTGGAGACGGTTTCTCAGAACGCGAGTGCTGTCAGCCCCTTTTCTCGAAGGTTATATGTTACACATTGGTTGGGCTCATTGGAGGTAGCCGTTCTTATTAAGTATATGATGGTGCTGGTGGAAAGGTTGTTTAGATATCTTTCCGAGTAATGAATACCGGCATCTGCGTTTCAACTTCGTAGAAGATTTTGCAAGGCCGGTTTGGTAATGTTGCAGCGAGCGAATGAATTCGGGATACAAACGTTGCTCCTCGCCTCAAGGCTGGAAAGTGCAGATGTGGAGCTAACGATGCTGAACGGAGCAAGGATGTGAAGGCTTGTCAGCCTGCCATTGTCGCCGACCATCGCGCGACATCCTGATACTTCGTCACTCGTGGCTCAACGTCGCTTCACGTACCCCTCGCAACGTCCATGTACTATCACCCAGCGGTCCTTGCCGCGTCCAACAACGACTCGAGCGTTGGAGTCGGACAGAGAGCAGGGAGCGCTACTCGCGGCAGCAGCGCCGCCGCGTCGCGGAACGTCACGCATCGCTGCGAGTGCCGCGAGAGGTGAGCTGCCTTGAGTAACGCCGGTGGTGAATGCGGCGAGCGCGGCGTATGCCCCGCCGACCTATGCCTACTCAATTCCAAAATCAGGTCTTGCCAGCCACTCTGATGGGATTTAATTTGCCCAATGACAAAAGTTTCGCGAGTCGGAGCAAGTTAGCCGGGTACAATGTCATCAGACGGGAGGTCGATGCCAAGTTTTACTCCGTGAGACTGAGGACAAATCTGCAGCAAGTTTGACTGCAAGGAGAGATTTGTCCCGCACTGGTTCTTGCAATAGTGCATCAACGGCCCATGACACGAAACTTGTTAGGAAGGGGGCCAGGCCGAGGCACACGTGAGCGAGGAAATGTATGATCGATGGCAGTGTTCTCAGTTTGCCGATATATTATAAAAGTCACAAAGTGCGAGCACTTTTCATTAGAAACAGCCCTATGATGACAGAGATGATGGAGCGCACCAATTTTGTGTACAAATTTGCTTGCCCTAACGAAGATTGCAGGCTTCGTGCCGTGCGCCAGTTCATATCTGAAAAGCGCCTTAAGCACTATGCACGCACCTCACAGAGTGGGCACCATAAGAAAATCACACGCAACGCAACTATGACACACACATCGCTCGCCAAATGCTCAAACAAAATACTGAAATTCTAACATCAGTACAAGACACAAGAAAAGTTAACACCTTAATAGTGAGTGGTTAAATGGGCGGTGGTAGTGGTAGTGAGCGCTTTATATTTATATATATATATATGCATGTACAAATATATATATATATATATATATATATATATATATATATATATATATATATATATATATGTATAAACGGCCAAAACACAGTGTACGAAAGATAAAAACTGTACTGGAAACATGATTTTAATTATCTATATCGAAGCCAATATATATATATATATATATATATATATATATATATATATACTATTGATGTGTGTTGTTTGCCAATAGTATCTTAAATATGATAACTCAGCACTTTGCTGGACAGTTTCGTGCCTATCAGCTGTTTTGACACTCAGACAAGGAAGCCACACCCTTCATTATAAACCTTCAGATAACAAGACCTTGAACGGTCGTCTCGCTAACATGCGTTTGGCTGCAACTGGGCCAAATTCTGCATGCTCGCTCGTTAATTTTCATTAATGCTTAAGCTACCTTTCTCAATGACAGTGGAATCTTCCACATAGCACATGCTGTGCCGTTGTACTCCACAACGCCTGCAGAGACCACTCGGTCTGCGCAGTTTTCTTGGTAAGCCCTTTTATCATGGCACGCGCCGAGCAAACCCACTCATATGTGCTTCCTCACGCTTCTACGCGTAGCACAGTTCTTCCTACGTTTTCCAGCCGTAATTTTGTGAGCATGGCTGTAGACTTATGTAACCTTCTCCACTGAGCTGGCTTGCGACTCCAATGCCGGTCTGAGATGATTTAGGGTTTACATGTACTGTTGGGCAGATGACTTTGGATTCTCTGAATGACTTGACTCTCGTTTCTCCCGGGCATGGCACATTTTTTTTAAAAACCTTACACCAGATGTCATATACCAAGTTAGGTTAAGCCATCTGCGCCCTATTGTTATGCCATATACGCACGTCCATCCCCCCTCTGCAGCCTCTTGCGAGTTTTCCTCTTGTCTGTAAACTGTATTTGTGCACGCAGCCGTTTTTACCGAAACCCCCTCAGTCTTCTGGCATTGCCGTTCTAGTCCCTGGTTCTTCATTTCAACTAGAACGTCCCTTAGTTTAGAGCCTCTCTTGCAGGAGACGAAGGAATGTTGTCAAGTATTTCCGTTCATCCGTAGAGCACCTGCATTCCGATCCACCTACCCATGGCGGGGAGTGTTCGGGCCGCTTTAAGCGCTTGATATTTGCCCTTAGTAGTCATGGCCTGCGGCCGATGGTAGCGGCCGCGGTAGAGGTTGTTCGACGTCAGAGAGTAAGACGGACCGTGCGGAACAATGCGGCACGCTAAAGTTTCGCCACCAAATTATGCCGTTGACCTGGGATTGCACGATCGAATGGTAGGAGTCTGGGCTCACACAACAGGCGCCGTTTGGCGTGAGCTCTGATCCCATAAAAATATGCATTCAAAAGCTTGGACCTAGTCTTTAGAAAAAAAATGTGACAGCCTTTAAGACATCGGTCTAAGCCGTGCACAGGTCTCGATCATATTCCCATGCACAGACTCGCCCAGATATGAAGTTTATCGTTTTTATGTGAAAAAAATGAGGCTGATGGAATTCAAGGATTGCTGGCTCAATAACTCTGGAGGGAGGAAGCAGGGTGTAGCTAAATGTGTAACTGACGTAAATGGGCATTCACCTGGTGCTGTCGAGGATCTGAACTATAGCGAGTTACAATGGACACCACGTGGGGAAGGAAAGCCGGGCTCATTGCATAGAAAGAAGAGGTAATGAAACGTGTTTTCCACGGGTCAAAAAATGCAAAATTTTGTAGAATTTACGGGGGGTGACGAGACAGACATTTTAGACTTTGTGGAAGCCAGGGATATATTGATAAGACGAGCAGGCAAGGAGTCAGGTGTTATGGTATCGAATACTAACGATTACTTGGACAGGACGCACGGAAGGTGCAAGGTTGTTCGAGTTCTAAGCCGAAAGAAGGGGACCGGGTTTAGACCGTGCGCAGAAAGGTCAAGGGCCTTGTGGACAAGCTCTGGAAGGAAAGAAATGTCGAGAAACAGTTACCTATAGTTAAGCTTCACTACCATGAGTGAGCGACCTCCAGGGATACCCCACGCGACATAGGAAGCGATACCCCGATGCTCTTTAAAGTTGGCAGACGGGGTCATGCCACGGAAAGCATAGTGCAGGTGGGGGAAAGGGAACTTGTAGCACAGGAAGGCAATCAACCATTTTACGTAACAGACACCACCAATTTTATAAAAAGTAAAGAACACAGAGCTACCCGTCTCACGTGCACCATCCTAATCTTCTTTTGCATGGACATCAGGAAACTATGCCCTAGCTTTTTTGGAAGGGAAGGCCTCACTGGGTCTAAAGAGGCTCTTTTCTTAAGACAACAGCTGGTCATTCCCAAGAGATAAGTGTTGGAGATGACGGAGTTAGTCCTAGACAGCAACAGTGTCATCGTGGTAAACACATGCAAACATACACCCACCCACACCCACACCCACACACGCACACACAACACACACACACACAACACACACACACACACATACGCATACCTACACGTAGGGACGCACTATATATATATATATATATATATATATATATATATATATATATATATATATATATATGTGTGTGTGTGTGTGTGTGTGTGTGTGTGTGTGTGTGTGTGTGTGTGTGTGTGTATGTGTGTGTGTGTATGTGTGTGTGTGTGTGTGTGCGTGTGTGTGTGTGTGTGTATGTATGTGTGTACATATATGTGTGTATATATAGATATAGATATAGATATAGATATAGATATAGATATAGATATAGATATATATATATTTGGACAGGACGTTTACATGTATTGTGTATGTGTGTGTGCGCATCTCCCTATTTCAACACACGTGGTCTTGCGTGGAAGTAAAACTAGCATTCGAAATTATAACAGACGGCCCTGCATCTTCAGAAGTATAGGGCCGCACAGTGGCAGGTAACGACGCTCTCAGGGCGGACTAATGAGCGCAAAATGCATAATGGCCATTTGTTTAGGAAGCCGCCGAAGATGAACTCGTCAAGGTCGCTCACTAAAGCAATCAAACCGAGTAGCGAATACCCGAGGTCAACGAAAGGCGTCGGAAGTGTACTGTTTGGCTCACTTAGAGCGCCAAACTGCGACTGAGCAAACTTTGACACTAGTTCTCGTTCACACCCATTTGACGAGGGAATTATGTGGTGGATATAATGGCGAACGATATTTCAGCCCAACGCCAAAGCACGACAAGCACGTGAGCCCGCTGACTTAGGTGCAGCGCCCTTGCCCCTAGCTGCCCCAGAACCCACCAACGATGCTATAATTTTGCCCTGACACGCGCAGTGTGAGAGCCCTTTGATTGGATGCAGATCAACCACACAAGCATTGCGATTCCTGATAGATTTCAGACACATTGAGTTATACCGACAAGTAGCAACGACAATGCTTGGCGTGTTTTCTGTACTTGCGGTTCAATTATGCAGAAATACCTGTTCGTTCGCGGCACTTATTGCGAGTACCTGGTGAGCGTAAAGGCCGGAGGTTATGAATCAATTCGTGCCCTCTGGTAATAAGCATAGCCAGCTGTTGCGACCACCTCTTCTTCTCAGTATATACCAATATAGCTGCATCGATCCGCGGACTAATGCTGCAGCTCTGTTCTCGTCACAGGCCACAGCCGCCGGCCAATGAGCGGTTACAGACAGGCCGCCGTACGGCCGCCGCTGAATGGCCTGGCACGCACGTCGAAGCTTGTAATTTGCCGCTGGATGGGCCGGCTGGCCAGGCTGGCCGCGCGCCGGCCCATCTGGCCGGCCGGGGTCAGGCGGCCGGGCCGGGGCGGCGCCGCCCAGCTGCCGCTCTGCACGGCACCCCTGATGAGGTGCTGTCAGTGGCCACTCACTCAGCTGTCCACTGACGGCCGGCCACCGGCCCGAAGTTGAGCAGGTATCGATCACGTGAGACCTTGAGACGTTGCTTTCCACGCAGCGCCCATATTTTACGTTGGGCGACCTCCCCGCCTCCCCCTCCCCCTTCCCCGTCTATGTGGCAGAGCCCATGGGCGTCCGTCGAGCTCACCGAAGACTGAAGAGCTCGCTCTCGCTGTGGTGCAGGACCACTGTGATTCGTGGAGCATTCGATCAGCACTTGGGCGTGTTTTACGTGGGTAGTTTGCCAACACGACACATCGCATGACAAAAACGGTACAGTTAACATCACTCCACGGCGCATTGTGTGATTGTGGGTTTATAATGTTGTGTCCGATGCAAGATGATCTACGCGACTGGTGATGACATCCGGAGTGTGCTCCATTGATTATGGAATGTTATGCCAGATGTAAGATGACCCGCGTGACTGGTGATGACATCCAGAGTGCGCTCCATTGAAATGGAATGTTATGCTCAATGCAAGATGATCCGCGCGACTGGTGATGACATCCGGAGAGTGCTCAATTGGTTATGGAACGTTATGCCAGATGCATATGACCCGCGCGACTGGTGGTGACATCTGAAGTGTGCCCCACTGATTATGGAATGTTGTGCCAGATGCATATGACCCGCGCGACTGGTGATGTCATCCGGAGCGTGCTCCATTGATTAGGGAATGTTGTGCCAGATGCATTTGACCCGCGCGACTGGTGATGGCATCCGGATTGTGCTCCATTGATTATGGAATACCAACCATGTTGGCCGCCGCACAGCGGATCGCAGGCTTTCTATGAGCCCCGTGATTTGATCTGACCCAATGAGGTAGCTAATGACACCCTGATTCGACCCCGGACTCCCAGGATAGGTACTCATCCTTGCATTACATTCGCCCCTTTTCTCTGAGATGCGCGCCTGATGGAGGCAGGCTAGTTCCTGAGGGTACCGAAAGGCAAGCCCACGCTAGGAACAAATGCGGTATCTGCACCGCGGTGAAAGGCAAGCTCGCGCTGGGGACAACTGCGGTATCTGCACCGCGGTGAAAGGCAAGCCCACGCTAGGGACAACTGCGGTATCTGCACGGCGGTGAAGGCGTGTGCCTCACCTTTGGGGCATATTTCAAAAACATCTCAAGTGAAACCTCAGGACAGAAATGTTTAGCAACAACTCTGGGTGGTGCCACTGCAGCAACGCCAATACGCAGTATGTATATCAAGCTTAATTATTCTCGAGTCCATCTTGCGCTGAGAACGCTGTATAACAGCACTACGCTTCTCCCTTGCAGTCGCAATCGCCGTCATGACAACATCCGTGCGCAACTCCACTAGTGCGAACAAAAAACGATTGTGATTGACCTAGCGGGCGGCAATGGCCTGCTTCCAAGAAGCGGATTAGCTGAAGTTTTAACCGTGCGTCACAACGGAGCATGTGATTCTTCCATTCCTAAAGCCAAAGTGTGCCTCCATAAGAGTTTCTGTGGTAAACTCAATGGGAGAGAAATCTAAGCATTAGCACAATTTCTTTTTAATTAGCGGAATGATTATTCCACGTTTGCACATCTTTTTGCCTAAACGAGGTCTTCCAAACTTTCGTAGCATTTATTACACAAACATAAACTAATTTGTTGCAAATATTAAAGCACATACAACTCAGAAAAGCAAGGCAAATGAGATGCAAAACTGACGCATTGGTTGTGATGAGCATTACTTTAACAGCGGTAGTGTTTTCATAGCGGTAGCAGTACTGTTGAAACATGTACTCTGCCTTGTTAGTGCCGCCACACACAGGGAGTCTTCGGACAGAGTGCTTGCCCCCCCCCCCCTTCATCCACCAGCCAGCGTTGCTTTTCCTTTTTGCGTACCAGTCATCGTCCACCGTCTCTCTCTGTCCACCGATTAACATTTCCAACCCTCTCCGTCCACCGGCGAACGTTTTATACCACTTTCCGTCCACCAGCAAACGCTATGTATCCCTCTCCGTCTACCAGCGTCTCCGTCCACCAGCGAACGTTATCTATCCCTCTCCGTCTACCAGCGAACGTTCGCTATCCCTCTCCGTCCAACGACGACCATCCCTATATATCCCGTCCACCAGCTAACGTTCTCTATCCCTTTCGGTTCACCAGGTAACGTTCTCTGTCCCTAGCCGCCCACCAGCCTGCCTTCTTTGTTAAACTCCGCCCAGCAGCCAGAGTCCTCTGCCCCCCTCCGTACAGCATGTTCTGCCTCTCTTTATTAGGGATGTAAGCACCGGCACCTTTGCGAATTGCGGGATCACGAAGCTGCTGAATGTTGAATTTGCAATCTCGGGTTCTTGGAATATCCTCGAATTAGGGTAAGGCTATGCACGCGATCCGCTCTAGTCAATCAATACTTATCAAACCCCATCTGGTCAGAAAACTAGGACAGATAAACATTAAGTAAATATTTAACTCCGTCCATGCACGACCTTGCGCCACCAGGAACGACATACGATGTCAGCAGTCTACATGCAGTCTTTTAAACATTGGTTGACTGTGTATGAATTTATCTGCACGTCGTTTTCTTCGCACACTTTCAGGCATCATTATTGCCAATGTTATATGTTCTCATTTAAGCAGTGATTATATTTTTGCGTAGGTTAAAAGGATTTGATGCTTCGCGAACTTGTTTTCCTATGCATCTGTCTTTGTGTTCAGGTTCTTTAACTCTAAAGCCATATTCAACACACCACCACATGCACGCATTTAACCTGTAACAAGCCTGCTGTGCATCACTTTACCGGGTGTTTCATTTGATATGGCAATTCTGAGAACGTTGGGTACATATATAATTATTTATTTATGTTTCTGTACATTACAGATGGTTAAACGTTTGAATCTTATTGTATTTACAGTCAGTGCTCGTCAGCTTGGCAGTACGCCAGGACGATAGCCACCTGAGCGCGTGCGTACTCTTTAAAAATGCATGATGACCCACATTTGACGATGCCTTGCGACGCTTGTATTTAGCCGCTGAGCACGGGCAGAGAAGACCGTATCTCTAGCTCCCAAATCGCACTGTTTGTGTCACTGCTTGTGTGAGACGTCAAAGTGAATATTCGAAACGTTTCAACCATAGATATCTTATACCAATAGATTGGTAGCGCCCGTGCTAGATCATAAGCAGATGCGTGAGATCGAAAGAGGGGCATCAGCTGTAAGAGGGTACAGGCTCGCAGGCGGACTGGACAAACCGACCTAGACCAGGAGGGTCAAGGGCAATCCAAGCCGACGGCTCTCTTTTATGAAATGCACGCGTTTGTCAGCCGAAGTCAACGCTCCATTTGCGTGTGTCGTAGATGTTATTGTTAAGCCAAACCCCGGTCGCTTATACGAGTTAGTTAAGTTTCATGCGATGATAAATGCCCCCCCCCCCCTTTGTCGAGCGTGCTTTGGGCACAGCGGTTTCCGATCCATTGGTATTATGTGTCTATGGTTTCAACAATGCTTTCCAGGCAGCGCGTGCTTGGATTATTTTTTATGTCTACCTGCCCTTTTAAGATTCACATTTGAAGTAAAGCATCCTGTATGAGCTTTGCAGATGATACGAGATTTGTCAGGCTTTTATAATTTGCGGATATAGTGATCACTATTTTTGACGCTATCATTTGCAAAATATTGTAGTTAACCTGCAGCTTCTAAAAAACCGGAGATACCTTGAGCCTTGTGGGTGGAAAAACAGTCAGAACTATGTCTTTCTAAGCCTGCAAAATCACTTTCCTACAACTGGCAGGTATGTTGGCAAGTCGATTTCAGACAGCAGCCGGCAGTTGTCTTTAAATCCAGAGGCTCAAGATTGAGCCTCTAACTCCAGATGTCAGTGGGCTTTGAGCTGCAATGAGGCACGTTGGGCTCCAGCCCCGGTGTTCTACATAATCACCGTAATATATCAACCCAGGGGCTGCAGCCCACTCATACCTGCCTATCTGCACGCTTCTTTTGGTTTGTTTTGGATTAGAATCCCTCCGGGCAGTAATGAGCATCTCAGGGCTATTGGATGAGAGAGAGTGGTGAAATGAGATGAAATGAGATGAGATGAAAGGGATGAAACAATGTGCGCCTGGGGATCCACCCGCCGAAACTTACCCCACACAGGGACCCCTATACGGGGTGTGTGCTCGGCGCTGGGACAGGTCCCCGCCGGGGCACACTTAAAGGGAGTGTTCCACATTTGTATGGGGGTTTGAAATGAAATAGCCATCTGGGAGACCTTTTGGTGCTGTTCACAATCCTGCCCGTCTTAAGACATAAGCCCCTCTAGTTTCTGAACCACACGCCCGCGAAAATGGGGAGAGGTATATTGGTGAGAGTATTGCAGTCACCTTGGCATTTATGACATCATGCTAATGTCACTGAAATCCTGCCATTTCTAAGCCATGCAGCAATCAAGGACAAAAAAAAGAATTGTCGGGGCGTTCACATCTGGCGTTCGTGAGCGCAATTTCCAGATATAACGACCGTCAATTGACTGTCACCCAATGTTGTGCAACGTACGATAATGTAATCAAAGCATGACACATTAAGGAGCACCTTTACTAAACAGAGAACTGAGTTGTCTAGAGCAGTCTTTTCCACTGAAAAGCAATACCATTAGTTAAAACTGATCTTGCTTCATCATATCTGATACTTTCTTCAATATCTTCAAACGTGAAACATTTTTTTAAAGCCCACTCATAACTGCTGCAAGTTGCTTCCACCACCAACGGGCCGTGGCGAGGATCAGGTTGAAGCGAGAATGAGGGAATAAGGGCGTATGCAGACTTATGCTTTGAAGTGACCACCTAACCCAGCGCTTATTACGTGTGTAAGTAGTTCCTGAAATTGGAATCGACAACATATGATTCTCTTTACCAATCAAGCATGATTTGCTCAATTTGATCACATGTAAAGATGCCGGACTTACGACGATATGAAATCCTGGACCAGGATCCATTTTAGTTCCGGGATCCTGGGAATGACATCTCTGTCTTCCAGCCAGCCGTCCGCATTCCCTGATTTTTCTCGTCCTCTGGCCAATGTGCTCTGTCCACCCCTGTTTATTTACATGGCGTTCTCTGCCCTTCGTCGCCCACCACCCAGTGTTTTCTATTCCTCTTCGTCCCTCGGGCTACGTGTTTGTTTCTCGCCGTGTACTGTATAGCGGTCTTTGCTTGTCTCCGCGCACCAGCTGGTTTTCCCCGTCCCCCTTCAACCGCAAGCGCATGGTCCCTTTTTTTCGTCCACCAGTCGGTGTTCTCTGTCTTCCTCCGCCCATCAGCCAGTATTCCCTTTAGCCCCCGTCCATCAGCCAGCATTTCTCGTGGATTCCATCCAAACAGCATCCGTCCACCGGCCAACATTTCCTGCAGCCTCCGTCACCAGCCGATATTCCCTGTAGCCTCTGGCCGCCAGCCAACATTCCCTGTAGTCTCCATCCCTCAGCCAGCATTTTCTGTAGCCTTCGTCCATCAGCCAACATTCCCTGTAGTCTCCCTCCATCAGTTAGCGTTCTCAACCCGTCTCTCGGAGACTCTCTGCGGCACTGACAGACGAGCCGGCGCTTTTGATCCTGTCCGGAACGGAGGTTTTTAAGCTTGTCCGCAACAGACGGGATTTGACACTGTCCGGAACAGACGGCATCTTATCCTGTCCGGAACAGACGGCATTTGACACTGTCCGGAACAGACGGCATCTGATCCTGTCCGGAACAGACGGTATTTGACACTGTCGGAACAGACGGCATCTTATCCTGTCCGGAAACAGAACGGCATTTGATGCTGTCCGAACAGACGGCATCTTATCCTGTCCGGAAAAGACGACATTTGATGCTGTCCGGGACAGGACGCACGCCGCGGCCGAGCTCAAACATGCCGCGCCCATTAAGGACACGAGCGAGGACTAGGAGGTTGGTGGACCACAACACTTCCGG